>NC_081553.1:68862463-69162463 GCF_963082655.1 Stomoxys calcitrans | reverse complement strand
GTTCGTAACCTGATATAGCTGCTATATAAACCGATCTGGTATCTTGACTTCTTGAGCCTCTAGAGATCGCAATTATTATCCGATTTGCCTGAAATTTTGTACGACGGATCCTCTCATGACCATCAACATACGTGTTTATTATGGTCTGAATCGGTCTATAGCCCGATACAGCTCCCATATAAAACGATCTCTCTATTTTACTTCTTGAGCCCCCAAAGGGCACAATTCTTATTATGTGTCTCCAACATATAATTTAATTGTGGTCCAAACCGGACCATATACGGATATCTCTCTAATTGCAGGCCAAATCTTTTCTTATATCCTTTTTTGCCTAAGAAGAAATGCCGGGAAAAGAACTCGACAAATGCGATCCATGGTGGAGGGTATATAAGTAGTAGGTCTAGAGGCTGATCCACGACGCTTGAAAATTAGTCACCTCGAGCATGTCAAATTTGGAATAGCTTCCCAAACAGTCTATGAGTCGATCTAAAAGATAGAGCTCTTTAAGCCCTATAAAAATCATGCCACAAAGTCTGGAATATCCCTGGCGGTCCATGAGTTATTGGGCTTACAACAATTGTTTTTATACCCTACACAACTACTGTGGTACAGGGTATTATAATTGAGTGCATTTGTTTGTAACGTCCAGAAGGAAGTGCGATAAACCCATTGATAAGTATACCGATCGACTCAGAATCACTTTCTGATTCGATTTAGCTATGGCCGTCCGTCTGCCTGTCTGTCCATCTAAATTTCTGTACAAAGTACAGATCGCAATTTTCATCCCATCGTCTTCAAATTTGGTACAGGTATGTTTTTCGGCCTAGAGATGGAGCCCATTGAAATTGGAAAAAATCGGTTCAGATTTGGATATAGCTCCCATATATATGTTTGTTCGATTTGCAGTAATAATTGTAATTTTTTTTTTTTTTTTGTAATTGTAATTTGTAATTTATTGACACCCGCACAACAAGAACGCATGTTCTTATGATTATAGTACGGGAAATGCAATAAAATGGTCATTTGGTAACCGATTCTCTCGAAATTTGGCAGGAAGGATTTCATTACGGTGAATTTCATAGAAATCGGTTCAGATTTATATATAGCCCTTATATATGTATATCGCCCGATTTCCATTCCAAAAGCCACTGCAAGCGCATTTTTTTTATCAATCTTGGCAAAATTTTGCACAACACTTTCCCCGACAACTACCATATTATCTGAGAAGTTTGCTCGAAATCGGTTCAGAATTAGATAAAGCTCCCGTATATATGTTCGCCAGATTTTGGATAATTTGCAATAATTAATAATATTTATTACAGTTTGAACATATTTGCTCAAAATTTCATTTGATTCTTTAAAAACCCATCTGAAAACATCCGCCAAAGTCCATCAACATTGGTTTAAAATTGGATATAGCCTCCACATCCTACTTATATGGCAGGTGTAGGGTATTATACAGTCGGTACCGAACGACTTTAGCCCTTCCTGACTGGTTTATGTATCGTTGGTACTTTTGAAATTGTGGCACTTTATTTTTGGAAAGGTTATACATTTCTACGAGTACTTAAAGTGGGAAGATTGTCCCTTCCTATGAAAAGTTATCCGCGCTATAACCTGAAATTTTCGAAAACAATTAAAAGCGCGTTATGTTCGGTCGGGCTAAATTTTATATACCCTTCATCATGGATGGCATTTGACACGTTTTTGAACGATTTTTTTCAAATATATAGGAGACAGATCTACAGATACGAAATCCGAACCTATGTGGCCCATTTGCAATTCCCAATAACCTAAATCAATGGCTTTACGCGTTCGACCGCTATCGTGATTTCGATTGACAGACGGACGGACATGGCTAAATGGACTCAGAATGTCGAGACGATCAAGAATATATATACATTTTGGGGGGTCTTAGATCAATATTTGCGAGGTGTTACAAACGGAATGACTAGATTAGTATACCCCCACCCTATGGTGGTGGGTATGAAAAAAAACCACATTTAAAATTTCAGCCAAATAATAGAGGGCCCAATTCCCATCTGATTTAGCTGAAATTTTGCACATTGACTTCACCTATGACCTTTAACATACGTGTCAAGTATGACCTGAATCGGTCTTAAACCTGATATAGCTCCCATATAAACCGATCACCTGTGTATACCTCTTGAGCCTTTAGAGGACGAAATTCTTATCATATTTGGCTGATATGTTGCACAGTGATTTCCGGTTTCGCCGGAGTGGGTTGTGTTAGGCCCTTCTGCATAATTTTTCAATTTGGTTCAGATCCCTCTAGATTTGGATATAGCTGCGATATATATCGATCTGGCGATTTAAGGTCTTGGGCCCATAAATGGCGCATTTATTGTCCGATTTCGCTGAAATTTGGGACAATGACCCAGATCGGTCCAGATTGGGATATAGCTCACATACGTGCCAATTATGGCCTTAATCGGTCTTAAACTTGATATTACTCCCATTTAAAACCGATCACCTGTTTATACTTCTTGACCCTGTAGAGGGCGTAATTCTTATCAGATTTTACTGACATGTTGCACAGTGACTTCTTCTTTGACCTCCAACATACGCCTGACTTTGTCTAAAACCTGATATAGCTCCCATATACTTCGATCTCCCGATTGCCCTTCTTGAACCCCTAGAGGTCGCAGTTCTTGTCTTATTTGGTTGAAATTTTGCACCACGACTTCTCCACTACACCACTACTGTGGTACAGGGTATTACAACTTAGTGAATTAGTTTGTAATACCTAAAAGGAAGAGAGATAGACCCATTGATAAGTATACCGATCGACTCAGAAGCACTTTTTGATTCGATTTAGCTATGTCCGTCTGTCTGTCTGTCTGCCTGTCCGTCCGTCTGCCCATGTTAATTTGTGTACAAACTACAGGTTGCAATTTTCATCCGATCGTCTTCAAATTTGGTATGGGCATGTTTTTCGGCCTAGAGACGAAAAATTGGAAAAAATCGGTTCAGATTTGGATATAGCTTCCATATATATGTTAGTCCGATTTGCAGACATAATGCAATAAAATGGTCATTTGTCAACCGATTCTCTTGAAATTTGGTAGGAAGGATTTTCTTGTGACTCCCAATATAACAGGCGAATTTCATAGATATCTGTTCAGATTTAGGTATAGCTCACATACATATTGGGTTGCCCAAAAAGTAATTGCGGATTTTTTAAAGAAAGTAAATGCATTTTTAATAAAACTTAGAATGAACTTTAATCAAATATACTTTTTTACACTTTTTTTCTAAAGCACGCCAAAAGTAACAGCTGATAACTGACAGAAGAAAGAATGCAATTACAGAGTCACAAGCTGTGAAAAAACTTGTCAACGCCGACTATATGAAAAATCCGCAATTACTTTTTGGGCAACCCAATATATATCGCCCGATTTTCACTCCTAGACCCACTGCAAGCGCATTCATTGACCAATCTTCCCAAAATTTTGTACAACGCTTTCTTCGGCGAATTCCACAATATCCATAAAGTTTGATCCAAATCGGTTCGGATTTAGATATAGCTCCCATCTCCTGTCATTTGTCAACCGTTGTTATAACATTTTGAACATATTTGCTTTGCTCGAAATTTGATACAGTAATTTTAATAACCTATCTGAATACATCCGCCGAGGTCCATCGAAATTGGTTCAGAATTAAATAGTCCCACTTTTGTATTTAAAGGGTAGGTGTAAGGTATTATAAAGTCGGCACCGCCCGACTTTTGCCTTTCCTTACTGGTTTTGTGCATAGCTAGCTTAAGATGGGCTATATCGGAGTATATCTTGATATAGCCCCCATATGGACCGATCTGCCGACATAAGGTCTTAGGCCATAAAAGCCACATTTATTGTCCAATTTTGACGAAATTAGGAAAGTGAGTTCGGTTAGGCCACTCGATATCCTTCTTTGGCCCAGATCGGTACAGATTTGGAAATAGCTATCATATAGACCGATCTTTCGATTTAAGGTCTTGGGCCCATAAAAGGCGCATTCATTGTATGATTTCGGCGAAATTTGGCTGAAATTTGACACAGTGACTTATGTTAGGCTTTTCGACATCCGTGTACTATATGGTTCAGATCGGTGTATATTTGGATATGTCATATATCACCTTGGGGAATTTTTACTGATGTATTGGAACCAATTTAAAAAAAAAATGTCAAAAGAAAAAAAAACATTTTTCGTAGATAACCTTAAGGGTGTTGAGCTTTAATGACCACGAGAATGTTATTAAGAAACGAGAAATTGTTTTGAATGACTTTTGAAGAAAATAAATTACCAGTTTTTCCAGATAAATCAGGACACAGACATTCAGACCAGTGGTGGATGCGTTTCGATGAGTATTTAGATCTTAATTCTCAACACGTGAATCATGTCCGTCCGTTTGACTGGCCTACAGCTTCACATTCTCTTGGTCAGAAAAGCTCGACTCGCTTGAGGGTTTATCAATGCAATATGTATTGATTCACACGACCGTCTGTAACAAGCCAAAACAAATGAACAAACAATAATTTTCCAAAAAGGTTACTTAAATATATCGATTTTAGTTAATATTGAGTTGCCCAAAAAGTAATTGCGGATTTTTCATATAGTCGGCGTTGACAAATTTTTTCACAGCTTGTGACTCTGTAATTGCATTCTTTCTTCTGTCAGTTATCAGCTGTTACTTTTAGCTTGCTTTAGAAAAAAAGTGTAAAAAAAGTATATTTGATTAAAGTTCATTCTTAGCTTTATTAAAAATGCATTTACTTTCTTTTAAAAAATCCGCAATTACTTTTTGGGCAACCCAATATATTGTAAAAGTTATTTTTATTCCAAAATTTGTTAATTTGACGCCATTTCGTCCTTGCTCATCAAATGCATCTCCTTTATTTCTTAGAGTCTAGCATGGAAATGCTTGCATTGGATTAGTGTATGTAGTCGTAGTGCATTTTATTTGCTACGCCAAATGAAGCAGTGAAATGAAATACATCGCAAGGATCGAGATACAGCGATCGATGTCTTGGCTAAGTGTTACTCTGTCTGTATATCATTGCAAACGCGGAAATGTCGAACGAGTAGAGATGTGCGGATACCAACGACATGCGTTGCTAAAGTAACTGGAAACAGAAGAAGGGGGAACGTCTATTTCTCCGATTTAATTTAAGCAGAACGATAATTGATTTTTTTTGATAATAATGTAGACCGAACAGAAGAAGTTATAGAAGAAATATGGTTCGGACTAAAATTGGTGTTTATAGGACAAAAAACATGTTTAAAGCCCATGTGATGATTTTGGCCGATTCAGATCAATGCTGGCGTCCTTTGCAAAATGAGCAGTAGAACGTCACATGAACTAAGGGGTGTAGGTAGACAGTAAAAATAGAACCATCGACGGAAACATCTCAAATCTTTATGTTAAAAATTAGAGAAGAACTAAACAAGAAGGAATCGCCGGGAGAAATGTATTTAGTCCAGCTTAGTATATTGTAATTGCATCCTTACATGAATTAAGTGATTATAGATTCATAGACTTGACATTTTCCTGCAAATGAAAGCTTGGCCTTTTCATCCAATACCGAATATTTTCCAACCACACCTCGTAACATTATCGATGTTAACAGAGATCTATGTGGATGCACAAAGAGCGATCCATATTAAAAGACAAATACATGATACAGACAACAGCGACATACACTTTGGTGCAGATACAAATCAAGTAGTACTGGCTTGGAGTTCGTACGAAATAGTATCCTAACATTACATATAAGTACGAGCATGTACAAATGTATGTAAGAGTATCGGAGTGTTGGTATAGGAAGGTACGTTTGAGATTCTTTGCAATTCATATTAAATTTATTTTCATGTGTGATAATCTTATCTCGTTAGACATCTTCATCAGCGCCAGATTACCAACAAATTGTATGTTAAGTTTACGCGAAGACCCAGCACAAAACAGTGGTGCAATATTCAATGTTGTAAATTTTGTTATTGAAATAAAACTTACACAAAAATGTTTGTGAAAATAAAAATGTGATTGTTTGCTGCGTATAGACTCAAAAACGGCTGAACTAAATACCTTGAAATTTTCACAGATTGTGTAGGTTGGTCTGGAAGGAAACATAGGCTATATAATTTTTTGATATTGGGAGGGGGCGGACCCTCCCCCTTACCCCAAAAGTACTACTCAAAAATAAAAATTGGACCGATCGGGACAATGTGGGATTCAAATGAGAGGTATTCAAGAGTAGAGTACGAATTTCATAATAAAAGTTGGGTCCAAGTACCTGGGGGACCGCCCCAGCCTCAAAAACCCCTTAAAATAGGTTTATTTGACGATCATGACAATATGGGGCTCAAATGAAAGGTATTCTGAAGTAGATTACGAATATGGTCAAGAAGTAAGAATATGCTTTACAAACACCATTCAAAATCAAAAGTAGACAATATGGAAATCAAATGAACGATATTGAAGAATAGAAAACGAATATGATATTAAAAATTAGGTCAAAATACCCAAGAAGTCGCCCTAACCCCAAAACTTTTAAAAGTAGACAAATTGAACGTCCACACCAATATGGGGCTCAAATGAAAGTTATTTGAGAGTAGATTACGAATCTGGCATACAAAATCGGATGGAAATGTTGGAGGTCACCCACCACCCAAAAACGCCCCAAATGGGCATATGAATCAATCATGACTATAGAGGACTCGGTTTTTTTTTTGTTAGGTAGAATCAAAAACGGCTGAACAGATCTTCTTAATCATTTTCACAGATTGTGTAGGTTTGTGGGGAAGGAAACATAGGCTATATACTTTTTTGATTTCGGACCATCCCCATTACACTAGGAACACCGCCAAAAACCAAAAGTGGACCGATAGGCACAATATGAGTATCGACGTTCAATATGTCAATATGGGGCTCAAATGAAAAGTATTCGGCAGTAGATTACAAATATAATATAAAAATTAGGTCCAAGTAATGGGAGGTTGCCCCACCCCCCAATACCCCCAAATGGGCATATTTGCCGATCATGGCTATATGGGACACAAATGAAAGGTATTTGGGAGTAGATTACGAATATGACATTAAAATTAGCGTTCAATTCTAGGAGGCGCTATTCCTCCTAAAAATACGTCAAATAGGTTAGACGACCCATTATGACAATATGCGACTCAAATGAAAGGTATTTGAGAGTAGAAAACGAATTTGATATACAATTTGGAGCCAATTGTCAAATTAAATGGATTTGGGAGTGGAGCACGAATTTGATATCCATATTTGAGACGAAATGTTTGAGGTGCCATCCCTTCCCTAAAAAGCACTTCTCATTGCCCTAATTTTCAAAAACACCAGATCTCGAAGATTGGTAATGTGATTCGTTGGAATTTTTTATATCCTCCACCATAGGATGGGGGTATACTTATTTCGTCATTCTGTTTGTTACTACTCGAAATATTCGTCTGAGACCCCATAAAGAATATATATATTTGATCGTCGTGACATTTTATGTCGATCTAGCCATCTGTCCTTCCGTCCGCCCGTCCGTCTGTCTGTCGAAAGCTCGCTAACTTTCGAAGAAGTAAAGATAGCCGCTTGAAATTTTGCACAAATACTTCTTGTTAGTGTAGGTCGGTTGGTATTGTAAATAGGCCATATCGGTCCATGTTTTGATATAGCTGCCATATAAACCGATCTTGGGTCTTGAATTCTTGAGCCTCTAGAGTGCGCAATTCTTATCCGATTGGAAATTGAAATTTTGCACGACGTGTTTCGTTATGATTTCCAACAACGGTGCCAAGTATGGTTCAAATCGGTCCATAACCTAATATAGCTGTCAGATAAACAGATCCTGGGTCTTGAGTTCTTGAGCCTCTAGAGTGCGCAATTCTTATCCGATTGGAACGAAATTTTGCACAACGTGTTTTGTTATGATATCCAAGAACTGTGACAAGTATGGTTTAAATCAGTCCATAACCTGATATAGCTGTCAGATAAACCGATCTTGGGTCTTGACTTCTTGAGCCTCTAGAGGGCGCAATTCTTATCCGATTAGAATGAAATTTTGCACAACGTGTTTTGTTATGATTTACAACAACTGTGCCAAGTATGGTCCAAATCGGTCAATAACCTGATATCGGTCAATAACCTGATATAGACGGATCCTCTCATGATAATATACAGTTCAAATAAAAGGTGCTTGAGAGAAATAAACAAATTTGATATCCAATTTAAGAGCCATGTGTTTAGGGAGCCGCCCCATCCCAAAATTGATTGATTTTCGGGTAATTGATACTCATTTTCGGGACAAATGCCCAGGGATCTACCCTACCCTCAAACAGAACTTATTTACCGATCATGCCATTATGGGGCTCATATAAAATATTTTTGAAAGTAGAGCACGAATCCTATATTTACATTAAGGCCCAACTATCTGGGTGGCCACCCCAACCCCGAAATACCCCCTCTCCTCCTACACCTCATTGGAGAGAATTTTTTATATGACCATGCATGGCATGGTACCTCGCAAATGACACCAGCACTAAGAGGGGACAACCACCGCTTTAAATTTTTTCCGATGTTCTCGCTAGGATTCGAACGCAGCGTCATAACCGGATATAGACTACAGTGGCACGAATTCGATATCCACGTTCAGGACGAAGTGTATATTATAGAGTTAAAGACGGCCCAACGGAGCGGGCTCGGTTCGGCTAGTTTTATAGAAATAAAATTTCTAGAAAATTTGCTATGGAAATAAAATTTGGATTCTCACAATGAAGAATCACGACGATATTTTTAACGGAAATGAAGTTCTGGCGAAATTTTCTATAAAAATGTAATTTTGAAGTTTAATTTTGAAGATTTTTTATTTTTTGTGAATATTAATCTGCCTCGCTGTCTGAGTTTTTATAGTTTCAGCCTTTTACCAGCTTTAGCTGGATTTGTATATATCTCCCACATAATGGACCACCGTGATTGCTTCGTAAAGCTCTTGTCCTTTCTCAAGTGAATTTCACGTTCATACCTACAAAACCCATGGTACGATTATATGGTAGCGCGGAGGTGGTTGAATGCATCTACAAACATGAAGAAGTATTACCAATGCGAATGACATCGCATCCATTTAATGCGAACGTGTGTACATTACCTCCTTCGCCCGTGCCTTTTGATAGATATAAATCCCAGGGAACTTCTTGGGAAAAATACAAACTCAAAGGTGAGCAACAACAAAAAACAACTCCAACGATTTAGTTTTACACAAACTAAAATCTTTAAGAGAATTGTCTTCGTATTACTCGTACTTGGTGCAATGTCGATTACTTCCTTGTTTAGTGTGTTTCATGCACTTTGATTTTCAATGGGTCTTACGGTGTCAGTTGTCATCTGGGATTTATTTGGCGGGAAAAAGGTATTCAACAACAATGTTTCAAAAGTTGTGATGTTGACTGTAGATCTTTAAGAATGTTGGGGCATTAAATATTGATTTTGTTAATATTGGTGATTTTATGGTCTTTAGTTGTAATGAGAGTAAATTATAGAAGTTCTCTTAAGAAATTTGCAATTACTATAAATACCTAAATTAGGGATGATTTCTCATAGAAACAAAATTTGAACTAAAGGTAGGTTTGTTTGTTTGTGTGTTCCGCATAGACTCAGAAACGGCTGAACCGGTTTTCTTGAAATTTTCACTGATGGTGCATAATGATCCCGTGGTGAAAATAGGGTACTACATTTTTTGATATCTGAAGGGGGGCGGACCCTCTCCCTTACCCTTATTTTAAGAAACGCCTGATCTCGGAGATGGCTATATCTAAATCTGAACCGATTTCTACGAAATTCACCGGTAATGTCGAGAGTCAAGAAAAAAATCATTCCTACCGACTTTCAAGCGATTCGATTAACAAATGGCCATTTTATTGCATTATTACTGCAAATCGGACGAACATATATATGGGAGTTATATCCAAATCTGAACCGATTTTTATAAAATTCACCAGTAATGTCAAAAGTCATAAGGAAATACGGTCCTGCAGGCGGACATCCCGGCGATCACGGAATGCGTGAGGTGGTGTGGTACTAACGCGAGGACAAGAACAACCAGGAAGGTAAGGTCACGAACAGTCTTGCAGTGTAAGAAGGAGATTAACGCCTTCTCTGGGGATGCTATAATCCGTATCGTTTGGGTGGCGGACCATAACGGAGTAAGGGGGAATGAAAGGGCAGATGATTTGGCAGTGAAGGCCAGAGAACTACGGTAAATAAACTTGATTAACCCGAAGCCTGTGACACAGCAAAACAGTCGATAGGAAATCGAAAATGCTATGGAGTGATCCGTATCATGAGAGGTGGAGGATATGACTGAAAAGTAGTAAAAAGAAGGTCGGTATAACTTTTGGTATCATAACGGGACACATAGGACTACGAGCTAACTTATGCGATAAGTGATAGCATGTGTAGGGAATGTGTGGAAGATGATGAGACGTTGGGGCATTTCCTATGTCATTGCCTGGCTTTTGGGGCTAAAAGACACTGGTACTTAGGTGGGTACACAATATCAGACATAAACCAACTTAGAGGACTGGTATGGAAAACTATTCAAGATTTTGTAAGTAGCATGGAATTCCTAACTTAAAATACTCTTTTTCGAGGTTACTGTTTTAGTTTTTAGAGCGCACAAAAAGCCGATTACTGGCTTCGGTGTATGTCCATAGTGGCATGGGGCGGATTAATATCCGTACCCTCTTTTCAAACTAACCTAACCTAAGTTCGTTAATAAATGATCACATTATTGCAATATTAGTCCAAATCGGACGAACATATATATGGGAGCTATATCCGAATCTTAACCGATTATTTCCAATTTCAATAGGCTTCGTCTCAAGGTCAAAAAACATGCCTGTACCAATCGGACGAAAATTCCGACATGTAGTTTGTACACAAATTAACATGAACAGACGTACAGACACACACATACGGACAAGACAGTCGGTTAAAAAATAAAGCTTTTATGAGCTTCAGACCCTTTATTGGCAGATCGGTCAGTATGGTAGCCATATTTAAATACAGTCCAATCTGAACCATATTTAAGTCAGATGTCGGTCGTATTAAAAAAATAACCCACTGTTTCCAATTTCAACGAAATCGGGTAATAAATAACGCTTTTATGCGCTTCAAACCCTTTATCGGCAGATCGGTATATATGGCAGCTATATATAAATATAGTCCATACTGAACCATAATTGGGACAGATGTCGGTAAGCCTGTAACTACTCACTGTTTTAAATTTCAGCGAAATCGGATGAGAAATAAAGCGTTTATGGGTATTAGACCCTTTATCCTCAGATCGTTCTATATAGCAGCTATATCTAAATCTGGTTCGATTTGGCCCGTTCAAAAACTTAACTAACGTGCATCAAAAAGACGTATCTGTGTCAAATTTCAGCCCAATATCTCAATTTTTGAAGGATGTAGAGTGACTATATCAACGGACGGTCAGACCGACAGACACACAGATTCAGACCATATCGGAAGTTGTTCGAAGTCTTTACAAAACACGTCAGCCAAATCCGATAAGAATTGACACGTAAATTGAAGGTCATGTGTGAAGCCGTTGTACAAAATTTCAGCCAAATCGGATAGTAATTACGCCCTCTAGATGCTGAAGAAGTCAAGATCCCAGATCGGTTTATATGACAGCTATATCAGAATATAGAATATGGAGCACAGTTGTTGGAAGTCATAACAAAAAACGTCAGGCAACACTTTAGCCAAATGGAATAAGAATTGCGCCCTCTAGTGGCTCAAGAAGTCAAGATCCAAGATCGATATGTTACAAACGGAATGACGAAATTAGTATACCCCTATCCTTTGGTAAAGGGTGTAAAAACTATGATCCCTTCTCCTATCGGTACTATCAATTTAGTGTTCCACGGCTAAATAAATCCCTAACAAAAAATCGACCCACTTCCTACGTCAGTCATTCTCCAACACTTAATTTTCTTCCATGTTCATGCCTCTATTCGCTGAATTTCAAACTTTTACTGATCTTTTACAATAAATTACAGATCTTAAGCCATTAATCAATCGATATGGTTACTCGTCAGCTCAGCAAACCATGCCAGTTAAGATATTCTGCAGATCATTTGCAGAGTTGAAGCGCCATCGAACCTTCAAACCTACCTACCACCAACACCAACAACCAAGATCAACAAAATCTTTCAACGATAATTCTCTTAAATAATCTTTCCGCCAATGTAAACAAAAAATGATCGGCTTAATTTTCAGACTACAAACGAGACACCTTAAAGCCGAAGTTCAAAAGAGATCTTTGGCAAAAGATTGACTTCGCTCTTAGAGCAAAGAGATACCACCAGCTGTGTTGTCATGATCATGATGATGACGATGACGATGAGGTTGTAAGTCGGTCCAAGAGAGCGTTGGGATCGGCTGAATGGTAAGCTGGCTTGTTGGATGGTTTGGTTGTTAGGCTGCTTCGTTGGTTGGTTGGGCTGGTTCGGACGAGTTTTTACGATCATACCCAATGTTGTTGTGTTTTTTCCTACGTCACATGAATTGCTTTCTTAGGGTGAACGCACTCGCGGATGTTAGTGGGTCACTATTTGTACGGTCATTGACCGACCGTTCAATTTACTTTGGTCGTCGTTTTGTATGCTTCGGTGTGTCGTGAGCTGAGGTGCTACATACTCGTACTACGTACGGTTGGTTGTTCGCTTGGATAGCATGGACGGAACGTTATGGGATGGATTGGGTAGTTTCTAAATATATACCAACTCACGCGTCTACGACATATGGACATACTCACTTACAATTCGTACTTCTTTTCTGGCCTCCCAGAGTACACAGAAGCAGCAAGTCAGCGTTGGGAGAATAACTCCACGTGAGCGGGGGGGGGGGGGAGGGGGGGGGGGGGAGCAACAGAAAAAAGCTAAAGAAGAAGCATCTTTCAAAGACAAGGAAGACATGGCATGGAATCACACGGCATGGCACGGCAACAGACATCAGCGGCGACAGAGATCATGATTATGATGATCCACAATAACGTCGTCATTGTAGCCGTCCATTGCCGGTTGGAGCCGGATGATATTGTGTGTGCATGATGACGATGGTGGTGCTGGTGCTGGTGGTGGTAGCGGTCGCATGGAATATGGACGGGGAGTGTGCTTACCTCCACCGGCTGATGCTTCCTATATTCGACGACTTACATGTGGATACCTATGTATGTATGTACCGATGTACATGGAATTGTGTTCTTTCCTGGATTTTGTTGTAAATAAGTTTGGTTGGGTTGATGGAATGATGGGGCCACTATGGATGATGGTATGACTAGTTGGATATGACTTTGGTGTTGTGCGAGTATGTGTTATGGGTCTTTGCTCTTGGTCAAAAAAAAAGAAAAAAAAAATATCGGCAAAGAAAAGAAGATGAGACCATGTAACTTAAAACATTAACGAAGATTACATTAACTTTACCCAATTTTTTAAATGCGAATCTCCGAGCCAGATGAAACGACTAAAAAAATTTGTTTGTATGCTTATAGTCCGAATTTACATTTTGGGTCAAGAAACTCGAGGGAACGCCCTATCCTAAATCCACCTTAAATGCCTAAACGGGCATGTTAAACGATCAGGACAATATGGGAGTAGAATCCGAATCTAATATAGAAACTTGGCCAGAAATAACTGAGAGAGAACACCCTACTTCGCAAGCACTCAAATAAAGATAATGAGGCGAAAAAACGCACATCACCTAGGAATGTTTGGTGAAGTATCCGGGCGCCGCCCCACCCCTAAACAGACATTTAGGTCTACGGAAACAATATGCGTCTCAAATGCAAAGTCCCTGGGAGCAAACTAAGAAGCTATCATTCGAAATTGTTGCCAAATGTTCAGGCCGCCTACTGCCCTTAAACCCATCAGAGTGATATATAAGACGATTGGGGCAATTTATGGCTGAAATGATGTATATTGTCCCTACTCAAACGTTAGCCAAATTAAATAATTAAAATCTGAGAAGAACCCATGGCTTTGAATTCATTGAAACACTGGTCATTAGCCTCTAATGTTTAAAAAATCTCTATTTTTAAAAATCCATTCTATGATGTATCGAAGAGCATTGTGCCAACTGTCAAACTTAAATGAAATAAAACAAGTAAGAGTTCGGGCCGGCGGAATCTAATATCCTCCACCATGGATCACAGTTGTCAAGATCTTTGGCCGACATTTCTTTATAGAGAAACAAAGGATAATGGATAAGAATTGTTATGCTATTTCAGCTATACCAAGTCATGAACCGATAAGGTCTCCAACGGCCAAACCAAGACCAAAGTGAAATTCATTCAGCAAAACTTCAGCCAAATCGGATAAGAATTGCCCCCTATAGTGGTTCAAGATATAAAATTGGTAGATCCGTTTATATGGGAGCTACATCAGGTTATGGTCCGATTATTGAACACATTTGTTGAAGGTCATACAGGAAGTCGTTGTGCAAAATTTCAGCCACATCGGATGAAATTGCTCCCTCTAGAGGCTCAAGAAGTATAATCGGGAGATCGGTTTATATTGGAGCTATATCAACCGATTTGGACCATACTTGTCGCAGTTGTTGATGGTCGCTTAACTGGAAAATAATTACGCCCTCTAGAGGCTCACGAAGTCAAGATCCTAGAATGGATTATATGAGAGCTATATCAGGTTATGAACCGATTTGAACTATACTTGGCAAAGTTGTTAGAAGTTAGTATAAAACACTTTGTACAAAATTTCAGGCAAATCGGATAGTAATGGCGCCCTCTATCGGCTCAAGAATCAAAATCCGAAATCGGTTTATATGGGAGCTATATCAGGTTATGAACCGATTTGGACTATACTTAGCACAGTTGTTAATGGTCAAACCAAAACACTTCACGCAAAATTTCAGCCAAATCGAATAATAATTGCGCCCTCTATCGGCTCAAAAAGTCAAGATCCGAAATCGGTTTATATGGGAGCTATATCAGGTTGTGAATCGATTTGAGCCACACTTGGCACAGTTGTTAATGGTCAAACCAAAACATATCATGCAAAATTTCAGTCAAATCGGATAATAATTGCGTTCTTAAGCGGCTCACGAAATAAAGATCCGAGATCGGATTATATGGGAGCTATATCAGGTTATGAACCGATTTGAACCATACTTTGCATAGTTATTAGAAGTTAGAACAAAATACTTCATGCAATGTTTTGAGCCAAATCGAATACTAATTGCGCCCTCTATCGGCTCACGAAGTCAATATCCGAAATTGGTTTAAAAGGGAGCTATATTAGGTTATGAACCGATTTCGAACCTACTTGGCACAGTTATTGACGGTTAAACCAAAACACGGCGTGCAAAATTTCAGCCAAATTGGTTAATAATTACGCCTTCTATCGGCGGAAGAAGTCAAGATCCGAAATCGGTGTATATGAGATCTTTATCAGGTTATGAACCGATTTGGCTCATACTAGGCAGAGTTGCTGGAAGTCGAAATAAAACACGTCGTGCAAACACGTCATAGCTATGCCATTTCAGCTATACCAAGTTATGAACCAATTGGTGTTATACTTGGTTTAGCTATTGGAGACCAAAGTGGATTTAATTTTGTTAAATTTCAGCCAAATCGGATAATAATCCCTTGGTCAAAGTCAAAGTCCGATATCGGTTTATATGAAAGCTTTATCAAAACATAGACCGATATGGCCCATTTACAATCCCAACCGAGCTACACTCATAAGAAGTATTTGTTCAAAATTTCAAGCGCCTAGCGTTACTCCTTCAAAAGTAAGCGTGCTTTCGATAGACAAACGGACGGACGGACACCATTTTTTTCAACCTTACCTAACCTAACCTTACCCAACATAATCTAGATACTTCAACACAAATTTTGATTTCATATTTGTTATCTTCTCTCAAATACCTTTCATTTGAACCCAATGATCTGCTTATTTTCCAATTTTGTGAGGGCTTTAGGGGCCTGGGCGGTCGACCATTAATTGGACCTCATTTTTAATGTCATACTCGCAATCTACTCCCGAATACTTCATTTGAGTCTCATATTAGCATGATCGTCCAATATGCTTGTTTGGGACGATTTTGGATTCGGGGCGGTCCACTAGGTACTTGGACTAAATTTTTAATATCCTATTCGTATTCTACTTCTGAATACGTATTATTTCAGTCCCATATATGTCGATTTGTTTACTTTTGATTTGAACGGTACTTTTGGGGTGGTTTTGGGCTCGGGAAAGCCATCTTGACACTTGATCCAAATTTATATTTTCTCATTTGTACTCTACTCTTGAATTCCTTTAATTTGAGTTCCATATTGTCCCGATCGGTTAACTCTTGAATTTGCGCGGTACTCTTGCGACGGTTTTGGGCTTAGAACGGCCCCTAGGTAATTTTACCCATATTCGTGCTCTACTCTCGAATACCTTTCTATTTTGGCGTTGCTTTTGGGGAAACGGTCCTCCCCGTTTCCGATATCAGAAAATTACATAACCTATAGTTCCTTCCGCACCAATCTACATAATTTGCGAAAATTTCAAGCGAATCGGTTCAGCCGTTTTCCAGTCTATACGGAACAAACAAACTTATTTAAAAGCCAGCCTACTGAACTCCATTTAGAATGAACCTCTATATTTTAACTGTTGCATTAAATCGCAGCACCGAATTGTAAATTTTTTGGGCTATATCAGCTCACAGTCATTCATGGAGTTCACAATCAAAGTTGGAATTTTATGATGCTAGTTGTTTGGCTGACTAACTGTCTGCTTGACTCAGCGATTGCTTGGCAAGACAAGTCTTCACTCATCATGGATGGTTAAGCATTTATGTTATGTGGTTTTGGCTATAGGTTGATCTCATGCTCTTCGAGAGCACTTTAATTTTATGCCGCCTAAGGATGGCATCCATAGCCTAACATTCTGCCAACCTGATTGCTTGGCATTTTTTTTGTAATTTTGGTAAAGCCAGTTTTCAATTCTTATTAATCTTTGGGATCTCCTTACTCTGCTGCCACTTTGATGCGGATTGTTTATATTTTGCAGCTTGTAAGTGTTTTTCTTCGATTACTGTTGCATGTGATGTAGAAGCAAAGAAGGCTATGCTGGGAATATTTGGGAAAAGTTTGAAAAGGCGCTCTTTATTCATTCAACAGTAGCTAGAAGGATTAATACTTATGCTTTTATAATGATATACTCATTGAAAAGTACCAATAACCGATAGCAATAACTAAGACTGCTGTGCATAAATGACTTGCTAGATGAAGTCGTTAAGGATTTGCTCCATTCCTTATAATGGAAAACAAGTAAGCACTACTATTTCATTAATCTAAACAACTATAATTTGAATATTAATGTAAGATGTAACATTTTTTAATTTTGATTGAAGAATTTTGGATTGGGATGTAAAATTAAATCTTAAGTTCAAATTAGCTGTAAAGGATTAAGGAGCCGCCAAAACATCAATGAATTCAATATGGTATTGAAGCGAGAGGTATTTGTGAGTAATATACTTCAGTTTAAATACTTACAGTGGGATCCATTGAATGTAGTTGAAGTGAACATAACTAAAAATTATGGGATGAAGATATTCGATTTAGAGTCTTGGAATATTGTTGGTTTCATCAGTGTATCTTTCGGTCAATCATGTTCAATAGTGAAAGGAATAAAAACTCTTTAGGATATTGGACATCGGACATCATGAGACTAAAATTAGAAGAATAATAAACAAGAAGAGTGACAATATTGAAAATAGAATATATTCATTATAAAGTATTACAATATAATAACGGTTCGTAGAAGTTTATCTTGTGCTACCTAGATGATAGGACAAATATGTAAGTTTCGATAGGGTTTATGTTTCTCAGTTATTCGAATGATAAGTTGACTTTTTGACTGTACAAGAGTATATATTTACGAGTTCTTGCATTTTTTAGTGCAAAAAAATAATATCAACTATAAAAAGGTACACTACGCGTTTTGATTCTTAAAGCCTATTGCAGAAATGGGCGCTATAATTAAAATAAATTTTATTTACTTCATAAATTTTAATCGTTTATTATCGAAAGAATTGTGTCCGAAGTTTTAATTACACTGTGGAGCAAAATTAAATTTTTTCGAAAGTAACAGGGAAATCTGCATTGATTAGGAAATAAGAGGCAAAATGAGAAGACACGTGTATCAGCGTTTTGAAAGTTTACATCGAAAAGTAAGCAAACAAGGAGGCAGAAGTTCGACCTTCGGGACAATACCTTCATTTTAGGTATGTTGTGTAAATTGCAAATTTTGCCCATGAACATTCCATTAAGGAACGATCGATCCGTGCAGTAAATATTGGGTTGCCCAAAAAGTAATTGCGGATTTTTCATATAGTCGGCGTTGACAAATTTTTTCACAGCTTGGAACTCTGTAATTGCATTCTTTCTTCTGTCAGTTATCAGCTGTTACTTTTAGCTTGCTTTAGAAAAAAAGTGTAAAAAAAGTATATTTGATTAGAGTTCACTCTAAGTTTTATTAAAAATGCATTTACTTTCTTTTAAAAAATCCGCAATTACTTTTTGGGCAACCCAATACAAGATGCTCTCGAGCCAACTGTGTGAAAGATTAAAACCTAAAGTCAATGAGATAATTGGGCTCTATCAATGCGGCTTCAGACCAGGTAAATCTACCCTTTGGTGCAGGCACATCCTCCTGCAGAGACAAAGAAGGAAATTTGGAAACTGGAACAGATGGCACTATCTATGAGGATATGGAAAGAACATTTTAGCCAACTGCAAGTGTCCGAAGTTGGCGGCGAAGAGGATACCGCAGAACCAATCCCTGATGATGGTATAGAATGTTTACCTCCTAGTCTGAAGTACAAGTAGCAGTCACCCGATTAAAGAACAACAAGGCAACAGGAGCCGACGGGTTACCCGCTGAACTATTTAAGACCGGAGGCGACACGCCGATAAGGAATCTCAGCATACTATTACCCGTACACAAGAAAGGAGATAAGACGAAATGTTCCAACTACGCAGGATAAAGTCTCCTGCTCATCGCATTAAAGATAGTCTCGAGTGTATTGGGTGAAAGATTAAAACCTAAAATCAGTCAGATAATTGGGCCCTATAGAAGCGTCTTTAGACCTGGTAAATCCACCCTAGACCAGATATTCACACTGCGCTGAATATGGAAAAGACCCGAGAAGGACAAATCAACACCTACCATCTCTTTGTTGACTACAAAGCCGTCTTCGATATTCCTTTACGTTCAAAGTTATTTCAAGCCATGTCTGAGTTTGGGTTCCTTGCAAAATTAATAAAACTCTGCAGGATGACACTTGCTGATACGCGTTCCTCAGTAGGATTGGGAAATAATCTCTCGGAACCATTTAATACCAAACGAGGTTTCAGACAAGGGGACAGCTATTCGTTTAATCTCTTTAATATCCTGTTGGAAAAGATTATACGAGATGCAGATGTGAATGGATATGGCACACTAATCACAAGAGAACACATGCTACTCGCCATCGATATCATAGGTCGGTCACCGGACGTAGTAACTGCCGCCTTTGAAAGAATCGAAAGAGAGTCGGTGAAAATGGGTCTGGCAGTAAATGGAGATAAGACGAAATGGATAGTTTCAACTCCCAAAACGCCTTGTACAACCGAGCAGATAAAGAAAAAGGAGAAAGTTGGGAACCACAATTTGGAGATATTCAGCAACTTTATCTTCCGCGGCACCGCCGTAACCGAAACGAATGACATCAGTTTTGAGATAAAGCAAATAATAATATTGGCAAACAGATACTACTTTGGATTGAGTAAGCAGTTTAGAAACAAGGTCACCTCTCGACAAACGAAGGTCACACTTTACAAGACACTGATACTACCCGTGTTGTTATGTGGTTCCGAGGTATGGGTACTTGTGAAAGCAGACAAGGCCATGCTTGGAGTATTTGAGAGAAAGATTCTTCGTAAATTATATGGACCAGTTTGCATTGTAGAGAGTAGCGGCGTCGTATGATCTACGATCTATATGGGCTGTATGACGACGTTAGCATAGTTACACCTTTCAAAATGCAACGGTTGCGTTGGCTAGATCATGTTGTCAGAATGAATGAAGAAGCTCCAGCAAAGAAGCCAATCACGGTGGTACACGCAAAACAGGGACGGCCCAGAGCCCAATGGAAAGATCAAGTGGTGAGAGACATCTCGAAACTTGGTGTATGAGATTATAAACTAACTTATCAGCAGTCACCTTGTCAACCTACAACGGGAAACATTTTGCTATAACAGCAGAACTATTGCTATTATAGCAGCAAAATTAACTACGAACTGTCAGCAGACAGTGTTTGCTATCGTCAACAGGTTTTTTGTTTTAAGTGTTCATGTACCGACACCAATTTCAGTTAGGATCTTCGGGAGTTGCAATCCCAACCGGCTAGTTAGATAGGGCCGCGATTGTTGTTCGAGGCCAATAAAGCTTATAAAGAAGTTCTGATAGCGATATGCTATTGAGACTGCAAGTTGAGTTTTTCAGGTAGAGGTCTGTTCCATTGCTAAAATCTGAATCGTAATCCAAGGCATTCTTTCGCCCTTAAAACTGAGGTCTTTGAAGACATTATAATAGCGCTTAAGGCTTTGAAGTCGATAATGGCGAGGTCGAAGCACGTATGAAAATCCAAAATAATGATAATTATGAAGGCTCTCTTGATGAGTATAAAGATGAAATTATGAACCACTCGCTTCCTTATATCCAGAATAGTAATAACACCCGCTTCGGGAGGTGGTTCTTTGCAGATCTGAGTTATGCCTGCTTCTTAGATACCTCATTTAGAAAATCACTACAGATAGAAATAGGCTGCCGAATGAACTAACGTTTTATGTGAGCTATTTATACCAGCTATCAAAATTTCGATCACTCCTAATAGGATGATTGTGGGTATTTGGAGTTGTGTGAAAATCTACGGCCTTCTATAGCTTAGCTGTGAATTCATCGGCTCCTGCGAAGAACTGCTTTATGTTTATTTCCTTTGGTTCTATTGGGTGGCCCTTCTACACAACTTTCATTTAAAGAAACCGTAAAAGTTATTACAAGGTTTCCATTTAGTGATGGCGTGACCAATGTACTCGTAACGACTCGTTTTTATGCCCATCACCATAGGATGGGACTATACTAACCTAGTCATTCCGTTTGTGACAAATTTTGCCTTTGAACATTCCACAAACGAACAGGGGCAAACTTCTCACATATCAATGAGTGCAGTCCGATTCAGATTTAAGCTCAATGATAAGGGGCCTCCTTTTTAGACTAGCGAATGAGAAAGAGACGGATAATCCAGAGGGATGCGCAGATCGTCCCCAGCCTTTATGTTAAGGTGGTGTTTCCTTTTCCGATTCAAAGAGCGACAGTGTCAATGTCATCCCAGCCGAATCGGGAGATGAGTTAGCGAGGGCTTTGCTCTAGCAAGAGGACCGAGAAAACTATCCAGGGCACGACGAAGGAGACAGAGGAATATGCAACGGCGGCGCAATCGGGCGAAAGTGGAGGATGCTGGAAGGGATAAAACTGACACTCCAAGCCCTTCTTGGGAAGCTGGAAAGAGAATCAGATCTCTCGAAGAGCAAACAATGCTAAAACCCTGAAGAATAAAAAGAGCTCCCCGCTTTCAAGTACTGTAGGAAGAACAAGTCAGCCTTCCCGCAATGAAGACTCCAGACAGTATCCTGCGGAGGGAGATAAGGTCGGAACAGGAACGAAGGAAGCACGTACAGCTCCTGAGTCTTCATGGAGGACTGTGACTTCCGAAAGGACGCCACAGCCACCACGGAAGGGGAATATGGTCGTTGAAAAAGGTAAGGAGCCGCCCTCTTACGCCAGAGTAGTAAGGAAACACAATCCCCACAAACATTTAGACTTACTTGGATTTAACAACGAACCATTTGCAGTCGCCCAGTCCTAAACGCGATGTAGGTCCGCATTAAGTTTACTTATGCAGTCGTCTACATTGTCCACAAGGCCGCTTTGAAAAATCTGCACGTCATCAGCATACATCATAATCTGACCGTGTGCTAGTTGACGAAGCAAGTCGTTCGCATATAATAAAAAAGAAGTGGACCTATAATCGAGCCTTGGGGAACCCCCTTAGGTACGAATAAGGGGTTAGATAATATATTCCCTCCGCATACAAACTGCCGTCTATCGCTCAGATACGACATAATCAGACTCGTAGCCGTTGATGTGAAGTTAAAAAATTCCGTAGTTTCATGCACAAATTCAGGTGATCAACCGTGTCGAAAGCTTTCGAGTGATCCAAAAGAACCAGTCCTTTCAATGTCCTTTCTGATCGATTCAGCCACTTCAACCAATGAAAGTAATGCAACTATGATCAAAACGGAAGCCGGACTGTCTTTCTGACAAAAGGGAACTCTTGGTGAAGATATACCGACATCTGTCCATGAAGAATTTTCTCGAAAACCTTAGAGAGATAGCATAAAATTGATATCGGCCGATAATCAACGTTGGATTTGGGAATGGGGATAATCTTTGCATGCTTCCAAGTAATAGGATACACACTGGAGCTTTAAATTTAATTAAACAGGTACGTAAAGTACGGTAGGAGATATGGAAGTAACATTCGTACAAATCTCGGATCAACTACGTCCAAAACAATTGCATTTGACTTAACACGGACAAAACTCTCATAAACTTCCTCATGGCTGATCAAGATCGAAAGCTGGTCCATCATCATCACTGTAAAATTGCGTGTCCGTTTGTATTGGGTTGCCCAAAAAGTAATTGCGGATTTTTCATATAGTCGGCATTGACAAATTTTTTCACAGCTTGTGACTTGGGCAACCTAATATATCGGGTATGCTTACGTAGGTCCAGTTGAGTTCATCTAGATAACCATGGTATCGAGTGTTTGACTTGAGTTTACCCACTACGATACCTTGTATCTTGTATCACCTTCCACTTACTCTTCGAGCCCACTACGCAATCATATCTTGAAGAATAATAATCCATTTTAGCCGCATTAATAAAACTGTTAACTGTTAATGTTGGAAACATTTGTGAAGTACTATGCCATGTAAAAAATTCTCCCCAAAGAGGTTTCGCACAGCGTCATGCTTTAAACAGGAGACTCCTTAGCATTGAGCTTAAACTTGAATTGGACAGCACTCCTTTATATGTGAGAAGTTTACCCCTCTTCGTTAATTGAATGTTCATGGACAAATTTGCATTTGCAAGTTTCTTCTTTTAAAAATTTAATATTTCTCTGAAAAGCTTTATTAATTAAACAGAATGTTACTTTAATATTAAAATTTCAATTTCATCTCCTTTAGACAATTACCCTTCCCAATGTATCCAATATCGAAACTCCAAACCCACTCCAAGCTCTATAATAATAATACATTGCTCAATATCACAATAACCCACAATACTTAGCTACAGTCATTCAATTTAAAGAGTATCCTCCAGCAATAGCGCAGCCTAAACACCATGAAGAGGTAGGTATACAGACACCATTTGGACTGACTATTAGCCAGCGCTAGAGAGCCCTGGCATAATACGGCGAATAAAAGACGCTTAACTACGACGATGATACTATTAATTAAGATTTGATTATAATGATTCAGGCATTTTTCTTCACTTTGTCTTCTTTGGCATTGTTTTGCTCTACCTCTCGGCACAGAGGTAAAGCACAAAACGACTCAATTATGATGATGGCGGCGATCGATGCTTGCACGAGGGGTTCTTCTTGGGTTATGTCGTCAAGTGATGGCATCAAGAATGGCAGTGAATAGCGATTTGACAGAGGCAACAAGAAGTGTGGCGATCGTTACGTGGAGGCAATGATTAAAATGGATAGCAGAATAATGAATGTTTCAAGATGTTTGACCAAAAATCGCACTGTAATTTTTTTAAAAGTTTGAACGTGACTTTTACACATTTTTTTTGCCCCTTCCTTGCCATAATCTCCTTTTTGTGTGTGTTACTATTTGATTGTTTTTTTTTTTACACTAAGTAAGTTCTGCATTAAGTTAAATCGAGGCATCTTCATTTATGCTTTCTTTCTCTGGTTGGCTCTCTTCCCAGCGCGCTTGATGTCAGCTGATGCTATTGCCTAATCGTGTTAATGTGGTGAAATTGTAACATTAGCTGCTAATTGTTTGTTAGGTCACGGTTGTTGCTCGAAGTCATTGAACTTATTTTCTCCCACTTTTTGTTACAAACGTTAAATGGATGAACTATGTTAATACCTACCGGTTAGTTCATACTATCAAAACTTTCTATTTTTAGCAAACAAACTAAATTTAGCTCTTAGTTTGTAGTTCATTGACTTGAAAACAAAATGCTGGCAATTATTATATTAAAGTATTTTTATACCCAACACGAAAGGAGGGGGTATTTCCACATGGGCATTCCGTTGGTAACACATCGAAATATCCATTTACGACCCTAACCAGCAAACCAAATGACGAATGTCAGACGAATGTTTGCGGAAATTCTGAAGTCTTCGAAAAGATCTTACCGAGTTTGTTTCGATTTCTGAGAGAAATATTATTCCGATAGTTTGAAGAGAAAAGTCGAGACTGAAGAAAGAAAGGCTAAGTGGGTCTTTCTGGATATTAAACCCTTAACGACGCATGGGTAGAAAAATACCCAAGATTAGAGCTGTTTTAGAAACATTTTAGCTTGAGTAAGGGAATAGCTATCCTAATGAAATTTGGATTGACATAAAGTAGACGAACGACAATTGTTAAATTCTGTATTTTCCTGTCATATAAAGTCATGTTTTGGGGGAAGAAAATTGGCTTGTCGAAAGTAGGGAATTTTTTATATACCAGAAAATCAAATAAAAAAATTTTCTCAAAAATTTTAGAATTTTTGTATTTGCTGGTTTCTATATTTAACAAGTAAAAGCGTGCTAAGTTCGGCCGGGCCGAATCTTGGAAACCCATCTCCATGGATACTGCTAAAAATTAATGCAAAATAAATTTAGTTGTAGGCCGTGGAACAAGGATGATCGAGAGACCGGTTTACATTGGAGCTATTGGGTTGCCCAAAAAGTAATTGCGGATTTTTCATATAGTCGGCGTTGACAAATTTTTTCACAGCTTGTGACTCTGTAATTGCATTCTTTCTTCTGTCAGTTATCAGCTGTTACTTTTAGCTTGCTTTAGAAAAAAAGTGTAAAAAAAGTATATTTGATTAAAGTTCATTCTAAGTTTTATTAAAAATACATTTACTTTCTTTTAAAAAATCCGCAATTACTTTTTGGGCAACCCAATATATCAGGTTATAGACTGATGAGGACCGTATTTGGCACAGTTGTTAAAAGTCGTAACAGAACACCGCATGCAAAATTTCAGCAAATTTCATTGAATTTTTTTTTAAAATTTGAAATTTTTGATGGGTCATGAATTAAGGCCCATTTCCCTCTAGGACGCATAGTTTAGGAGATACAGCCATTTTAAATTTTCCAATGGATTTTGTTGAAATTTTGAAATTTTTGATGGGGTCATGAATTAAGGCCCATTTCCCTCTAGGACGTATAGTTTAGGAGGTACAGCCATTTTAAGTTTTCCAATGGATTTTTGTTGAAATTTTTGATGGGGTTATGAATTAAGGCCCATTTCCCTCTAGGGAGGTCATTTTATATGGAAGCTATATCAGGTAATAGACCGTTTTAGTCCGTAATTGGCACAGTTGTTGAAAGTCATAACACAATACTACGTGCAAGTCATATCTGACAAAAATTACGGCTTCCAGGGGCTAAAGAAGATTGGTTTATATGGGAGCTATATCTAAATCTGAAAGCCTGAACGGTGAAGTCACGAACAGTCTTGGAGTTTAAAAAGGAGATTAATGCCTTTTCTGAGAACGGCACTATCTGGATGTGTTGGGAGCCGGGCAATAGCGGAGAAAGGGGATATCCAGATATCCCGGTACGGGATATCTGTAAGCACCACACAGGCTGCAACATTGAGGTCCAATCTGAGTGGTGTTCATTGCTGTCACGAGAAGCTTAGCTGCGAGCTACCGGGCGCGTCCACAGGTTGCCGATAGTGGAATGATCCATACGGAGTAGCTGCAACGGCAGTCGTGGATAATCAGCGTTATCGAGCGGAGAGTCTGAGTGAGAGGCCAGTTGGCATCGGCTCCTGCACAAGTACTGAGTGCCTATGACGCTCGATATGACAAGGCGGGTTATTAACGCCTTTAAATAGCCAATGGCGACACTGTTCCCGCGGCGATTGGTCTTTTGGAACAGAACGTGCTTGCTCACACAGGAGCTTGACGAGGATAGCTCAACCTCCACATGAAAATGTGGCTACAACAGCAACAACAAAGAGTAGTCGATTTGGCAGTGTAGGCCAGAGAACAAAAATACAACAAACTTTGGCCATGAAGATTCCACTAAGAAACAGGGGCATACTTCTCATATATCAATGAGTGCAGTCCGATTCAAATTTAAACACATTCACAAGGGCCCTCCTTTTTATAGCGGAGTCGGCAGTATGACACCTCTTTGGAGAGGAGTTTTACATGGCACAGTACCTCACAAATGTTGCCAGCATTAGGAGGGGAAAATTACCGCAGAAAATTTTTTCTGATGATCCCGCAAAGGATTCGAACCCAGGCGTTCAGCGTCATAGGCGGACATGCTAATCTCTGCGCTACGGTAGGCCAGAGAACTGTCGTCAATAAACTTGGTTAACCTGAAGCCTTCCGGGTTGACGCAGTCTGAGTTAAAGGCATGGGCGTCGAACGTTTAACACTGTGGAACAGCGAAACGGTCGGTAGAACCGAAAATACTAAGGGGAGATCCGAATTATGAGAAGACGAGGCTGTTACTGAAAGGAAGTAAAAAGGTATCATAACGGAACATAAAGGACTACGAGCTCACGTATGCAGAATAGGTGCGATAATTCATGATGGTATCATAACGGGATACATAGGACTACGAGCTCTCATATGCGGAATTGGTGCGGCAAGTCATGATGGTACTTTTGATTACTTCCTATGCCATTGCCCGGCTTTCGCGGGTAACAGACACCGGCACTTAGGTGGGGACACGATACCAGACATGAACCAACTTAGGGGTGTGGTATGGAAAACAATTAGGGATTTTGAATGTATAGGCATGGCATGGGACGGATTAATATTTGCACCCTCTTTTCAACCTTACCTAGCCTAAAAGTGTTAAAAACCATGTATTTTCGAAAATTCATTTTTGGATTAGGTTTAGGGATAATATCAGTATTATTATCCAGATCATTTTTGTTATAGAACATAATGTCTGTTACAGAAATCCACCCAATCCACCAAAATTTGCTCCCAGCTTATCCAAAATTAAATAATGAATTATGGCTTAGAATTGGTTTTTTGTTTGTTGCGAATATTCTGACCATTACTGACTCGAAGAGAAAGAGAGACAGAAAAAAAGGGTTACTGAACTTTGCGTCATTTCTACCTTTGCCTACAAAGAAGTTTCGTCATTTTTGGCGTTTTTTTGTTTGGTTTTTTGTTTTGGGGTATAAATGTACAAATGTGATCTATGTTTATAGTTTTGATTTTTTGGATTTCGTTTTCGGGCAAATGGTTATCATGTGGCGGTGGTGGCGGCGTATTGTGGCTATTTTGTAGCTTTTGCTGTGGCTGTTGCCATCGGTGGCGATGGTGGCAGTGCCTGTGTTGGCGGTGGTGGCTGTTGCTGTGGAGATCATTGACACCTTGTCTAAGAATGCATAAAAATGTTTCTTTTTCTATTCTTTTATGAATTCGTAGTTGTCGTGTTTTTTTTTTTTTTTGAAAGATTCTCGAAAGATAGTTTCATTTGCACACGTGAGTTGAATTTTTTTTTTTGGTTCGTTGGGATGGTCAACTTGGAAACAATGGAGTAAAATGGAGTTTGATATGCACCTCTATAAAAGTTTGATATATAAATGTTGAAAAAAATGGTTTATGTTAGCTATAATTTTGGATCGATGAGCCAGAGACTGATCGAAAAAATCAAAGCATTGTCGGCTGTTACTTAAAGTCTTTTAAAAAAACAGTTTGGATTAGGTTAAATTGAAGAAGAAGCTGTGAGATCTTATCCAGCAGCATGACTTATAAAGCAGCTTTCACTCATATAGGAGATTGAGGATCAGGTTGTGGACTGATTTGGTCTAAATTGGATAGTAGAAGCAAAGACTGCAGAAGACATAAGATAAGGATAATTATTGTGACTTCCATAGCCTCAATAACTGAAATCGAGAGGAAGGTTTTTATGGCATCTATAACAGGTTGAGAACCGATTTGGGCTAGAATTGGGCTGCTTATTGTATTGGGCATGAGAATTTCAATCTGGCCACAGATTTTTCGGAGTAAGTCTTTTTGAAAGCTGTCACGTGATTTATGCCCAGTTTCATTAGCCATTTCTTATTGAATAGATTTATTTAAAACCAGTAAGGAAAGGCAAAAGTCGGGCGGTGCCAACGCTACACCTACCCTATATATACAAAAAGGGGTCCATATCTAATTCTGAACCAATTTTGCTGGACCTCGGCAAAAATTGCAAAATTTGTCCATGAACATTCCATTAAGGAACAGGGGCAAACTTCTCACATATCAATGAGTGCAGTCCGACTCAAGTTTAAGGTCAATGATAAGAGGCCTCCTTTTTATAGCGGAGTCCGAACGGCGTGCCGCAGTGCGACACCTCTTTAGAGAGAAGTTTTACATGGCATAGTACCTCACAAATGTTGCCAGCATTAGGAAGGGAAAACCACCGCTGAAAATTTTTTCTGATGGTCTCGCCAGGATTCGAACCCAGGCGTTTTAGCGTCATAGGCGGACATGCTAACCTCTGCGCTACGGTGGCCTCCGCTAGACCTCGGCAGATGTATGTATTCAAAATGTAGTAACTACGGTTGTCAAATGGCAACAAATTATATATTGAAATCTGAACCGATTTCGACCAAACTTTTTGTGAAGTTTGTGGAAGTCGTCGAGGAAAGCTTTGTGCAAAACTTTGGGAATATTGGTCAATAAGTGGGTCTAGGGGTGAAAATCGGGCGATTTATATATATGGGAGCTATATCTGAACCTGAACCGATTTCTATGAAATTCACCAGTTGTATCGTGAGTTATAAGAAAATCCTTTCTGTCAAATTTCGAGAGAATGGGTTATCAAATGACCATTTTATTGCTGTATTACTGCAAATTGGACGAACATATATATGGGAGCTATATCCAAATCTGAACCGATTTCTATGAAATTTACCACTAATATTGAGAGTCATAAGAAAATCCTTCCTACTTAATTTCAAGAGAATCGGTCAACAAACGACCATTTGATTGCTGTAATACTGGAAATCGGATGAACATATATATGGGAGCTATATATAAATCTGAACCGATTTCTATGAAATATACCAGTAATATTAAGAGTCATAAGAAAATCCTTCCTACCAAATTTTGAGAGAATCGTTTAACAAATGACCATTTTATTGCTGTAATACTGGAAATCGGACGAACATATATATGGGAGCTATATATAAATCTGAACCGATTTCTATGAAATATAATACTAATATTAAAAGTCAGAAGAAAATCCTTCTTGCTAAATTTCCAGAAATTCGGTTAACAAATGACTATTTTATTGCTGTAATACTGGAAATCGGACGAACATATATATGGGAGGTATTCTCAAATCTGAACCGATTTTTATGAAATTCACCAGAAATATTAAGAGTCAGAAAAAAATCGTTTCTGCCAAATTTCGAGAGAATCGGTTAACAAATGACCATTTTATTGCTGTATTACCTCAAATCGGCCGAACATATATATGGGAGCTATATTCAAATCTGAACCGATTTTTACGAAATTCACCACTAATATTGAGAGTCAAAAGAAAATCATTCCTGCCGAAGTTCGAGAGAATCGGTTAACAAATTACCATTTTATTGCTGTAATACTGGAAATCGGACGAACACATATATGGGAGCTATATCCAAACCTGAACCGATTTTTATGAAATTTCCCACTAATATTTAGAGTCCGAAAAAAATCCTTCTTGCGAAAATCGATTAACAAATGACCATTTTATTACTGTATTGCTGCAAATCGGACGAACATATATATGGCAGCTATATCCAAATCTGAACCGATTTTTTTCCAATTTCAATAGGCTCTTTTGTCTCTAGACCGAAAAACATGCATTACCAAATTTGAAGACGATCGGATGAAAATTGCGACCTGTAGTTTGTACACAAATTACCATGGAAAGATGGACAGACAGACGGACGGTCATAGCTAAATCGAATCAGAAAGTGATTCTGAGCCGATCGGTATACTTATCAATGGGTCTATCTCTCTTCCTTTTGGGTGTAAGAAACAAATGCACAAAGTTATAATACCCTGTACCACAGTAGTGGTGTAGGGTATAATGAATGGACTTTTTGTTGACATACGGCCCCAGCCTCTCGACTGATGTCAGCCATGGCACCAGCTGAGGGTCACTTTCCCGATATCATATTTAAAACATAATGGTCAACCCTTATTTTTATAGTAAAGCTAACATCATGGCCTAATAATTTCTTCCCAAAACCCACATGTCTAAAACACACCCGTTGTTGTTGTAGCAGTTTGTTGTGTTCTATCTTTGGTGTGCTTAAATCTGTTGAGTGTCAAGACCCAGGATCTCTGCGACTAAGATGGGGTGCCTCCACAGGGATCGGGGTCTAAGTCGAGTGGGTCTGGCTGGGCAGTTAAATAGGTGATGTGTATCGTGTGGTCCCTGATTACAATAGGGACATACATCTTGCACGTCGGCATTAATCCTAGCTCTGTAGGACTTGAGATGGCTGCATCTGCCGGAAAGTAATTGAGCCAGAACTACTCTGGTTTGCCGGGGGTGATCAATTTCATCAGCTGCAAGTGGAGGCGGTTGTTCTCCCAGGACTACATTCATCCGGTAGCTATTTACCGCATCTGCCATCTTGTCTGCGGAGGCCACCGTAGCGCAGGGGTTAGCATGTCCGCCTATGACGCTGAACGCCTGGGTTCGAATCCTGGCGAGACCATTAGAAAAAAATTTTCAGCGGTGGTTTTCCCCTCCTTATGATGGCAATGATGATTTGTGAGGTACTATGCCATGTAAAACTTCTCTCCAAAGAGGTCTCGCACTGCGGCACGCCGTTCGGACTCGGCTTTAAAAAAGAGCTTAAAAACTTGAATCGGACTGCACCCATTGATATGTAAGACGTTTGCCCTTGATCCTTAGTGGAATGTTCATGGACAAAAAATTTGCATCTTTGCCATCTTGTCTGCATGAATGTTGTCTAGATGTGCCGTTTGATCTAGAGCTTCTCTCTTGTAGCGCTGAACCTCACGCCCTATATCATGTCGATCTACTTTAAGGCGTCATGTAGATCTACCCCTAGACGTCCACCGTCTATCCACAAGATGATGATTTGGATGGTCCCTTCGATAACAGTCCAAAAGGTATTGCTGGGACAGCATGTAGCTATGTCTTCGCACTGGCAGCATCTTTGTCTCCTGATGGAGATGGTTCACATGACAACTGAGGAGACAGCCCGTCGCAGTTCGGAGGGCGACATTCTGACAGATCTGAATATTATTCCACTGCGTGTCACAAAGCTGACGAGACCACACTGCCGCAGCATAACTTACCACAGACCAGCCAATTGTTTTGTACGTGGTCTATAAGGTTTCTCTGTCTGCACCCCAAGTGCTGACGGCAAGTGACTTGAGAACATGTGGCTGTCAAATTGCTGTGTAAGAGCTGTCAAATGTGACGCCAAGTATTTTGGGACACTTGATGGTCGGAATCATTTCTCCATCGACCATCACAGTCAGCTCGGTATTCACCTCACGCGTATTTGTAGTGAACAATGACAGATATCTTCAGATTTCTTGCAACGAAATATGAGGCAAATTCGTTGAGTTAGACATTCAACCTATCGCAGATGTCAATAATGGGTGGGGGTTCTAATGCCATGATCGTGCGATCGTCAGCATATGATACGTTCTCTATGCCTTCTGGAGGAGGTGGAATGGAGGATAGGTCGAGGTTAAACAGTGCCGGGCATGTCACCCCACCTTGGGAAACTCCCAATTTCACTCTATGGTGCTTCGACTTCTTATCTCTAAAGTCCACAAAAGACTGGCAACCACACAGATAATTCGCGACCCAGCGTTTCCGACCTAGCTGGAGGAACGTATTGGCGATGTCCTCAAATAGTTTTGCATGGCTGCCCATGTCGAATGCCTTCGATAGGTCCAATGCCACGAGGACCGTCCTATCACATGGCCTGGGCTGATTGAAGCCACATCAAATGTGTGCAGTGATGGCATGCAAAGCAGTTGTTGTGCTATGCAGTCTTCGAAATCCATGTTGATGCTCGGCGAATGGAAATTCTCCTACGAGGCTCGGGAGGAGTAATGCCTCGGGAGAAGTAATGCCTCGGGAGGAGTAATGTCTCGGGAGGAGTAATGCCTCGGGAGGAGTAATGCCTCGGGAGGAGTAATGTCTCGGGAGGAGTAATGCCTCGGGAGGAGTAATGCCTCGGGTCCTTTCCAGGCTTCAGTAGCGGCATCACTCTGCCCATTTTCCAGACATCCGGAACTATAAGAGTGTTCAATGACAGGTTGAGGATAGTAGTAAGGTACTCAACTCCAGGTAAATCCAACATCAATGTAGAGATTCCCTCAGGGCCCAATGCCCTGGATGATTTGGCGCCTCGGATGACATTCGTAACTTCGCCCACGGTAAATTGTGATGGCTGTCCATCGGCTCGGAGACCATGGATACGGCGAATGGCTCTCCTCCTTGACCTGTCACCCTCGTGATGCACAACACATTGACGGTTGAAAAACCTGGCGCATCTCTTCGGATCAGTCACGGTTACGTCGCCAAAAGTGACTGAGGTCCTGTCATCCCGTCTACTGGGGTTCGAGAGTGACTTAAATGTAGACCCCAGCTTGCCTTAACCGGGTCCTAAGTTACATTGCTCCAAGTGATCCAGCCACAAATTCCGCCTATGTTCGTTGACTACCCTGTTTATTTCCGGATTCAGATCGCTGATTCTGGGGTTGGTGGGTTCCATACAGCGAATCCCATCACACTCGTCTGCGAGTACCACTGCCTGTGCCGGGAAATTGGGCCGCACTTGGAGTATTCGACTGGTTGGTATAAAGCCAGCGGCTGCTGCGTTAATGATGTCTCGGAATTTCCTCTCGGCAACTAGTACATCCGAGGAGAGTGGCAGTTCACTGAAGCGGCGATTGGTATACTCTCTGAAGCCAGCCCAATCGGCCGGCCCCGTAACTCAAAGGTTTTAAAAACCACCCTACCAGATTTTTTTTCTTTAAGGGGAATTTCCAATCGAGTTTAATTTGTTGTTATTTTGTTCGAAACAAATCAGATCAGTTTTTTACTATTTTTGGCAACAAAAATTTAACTCCAAAAACCATGTGGGCATCTACTGATTTTTTCATAGCTTAAATTGTCCCTAACTCTGTATTAAAATATGCATTTAAAATTCTAAAAATAGTAACATTAAATATTCATTGATATGGTATTCCACCACATTTAATTCCATGGAAGAGTTTATATTTTAAACTATTTCTCGACAAAAAATATGAGGTCAATAAAATTTAAATTTTTCCACAACACACAAAAATTCCCATATAGTGCTCGACCCGAAGTCAGGGTTCAACTACCTTTCGTTAAGACGTTAAGAAGCACCAAAAAAATGATTTAACACAAAACAAAAGGTGTTATTAACATTATTTATGTTTTATATATATAGAGAAAAAAAAACACGCAGAATATTTCTTCAAACATTTTAGTCATTGAGAGAGACCATAAGCAGCCATAGAAATACGGAGGTGTGAATGCGTTCGAATTGGATTTGCATAAATTATCAGCATGGAAATTTGCCAAGTCGTAGATATTTGGACTAGAGAGATTTGTCTAAACTAATGAAGACTCATTGAGAACACGGAGACGATTTAAGCGCCATAGACAAAATGATGCCATGTGATGACATTGTGTATTTATTAATTGGTACAATTATGTATTATGGTAATTTGTATACGAGGGTCGTATAGAAAGTTTAGATAAGCGAAATATAAGAAATTTATATTAAGAGAAGATTTTTAATGAGATTAGATTAAAACGAAAACGAAGCGGGGCGGTCCCTCCCCCTTACCCCAATTTTCAGAAACACCAGATCTCGGAAATGGGTGGTGCGATTTAAGCTAAATTTTGTGTGCTCTCATATAGTACCCTAAAAATAAAAATTTGGTATCCTAATTTTGGATGGGGTACCTAGGGGAGCTGCCCCACCATACAACCTACCAAACATATATTTACACCAATCACGACAATATGAGACTCAAAAGAAAGGTATTTAAGATAAGAAAACGTTTCTGATATCCAATTGCCGGACCAAGTGCTAGGGGGACCACCCCTAAGCCCCAAAACACCCCTAAATCGGACATTTGTACCGACTATGGCAATATGGAACTAAAATGAAAGGTATTTGCGAATAGAATACGAATTTGATATCCAAATGTGGGACCACGTTTCCGTGGGTCCACCCCTTCCCCAAAACACCCCCCAAACAGGACTTATTTACTGACCAAGGGAATATGGGGCTTTAATAAAAGGTAATTGCATGCTGAGTACGAATCTGATATCCAAAGTGTTTGGGGGGCCGCCTCTCACCAAAAACATTCCCCAAAGGGGACAAATTTACGACCATATCAATATGGGGCCCATGTATTTAGGGCATCACCCCTTTCCCAAAACACCCCCAAAGGGAAAAAAATTTTTCGACCATTACATATTGGAATGAAAGGTATTTGAGATTAGAAAACGAATTTGATAACCTATTTTGGGGCCATGTGTTTGGGTACGCCTCATCCTTCAAACTCCTCTTAAGCCAATGGCAATATGGAGTTTAAATAAACTGTATTTGAGAGAAGAGCACGATGCTGACATTTTTTCAGGGCCAAGTATCTGGGGGACCACCTCTCTCCGAAAACACCACTAAATCAGACATCATGAGAATAACGGGCTGAAATGAAGTATTTTAAGAATGGAGTACACCTTACATCCAAACTTAAATTCGTAGACCAATAAAGATCATGTGGGATTCAGATAAAGGCACTTATATTGTTAAACTGTTAGTCAAGTTAGCATGGTAATTCACTAAAAGATCTTTAATTGTCGAAAATAAATATTCCAAGGAAACTTTTGTCCCACATAAAATAAAAGAAGGCGCAGCGGAGCGGGCCCGGGTCAGCTAGTATCTAAATAAAGACCAATCGGAACCATGTCTAACATAAGTCATTGTGTCAAATTTCAGCGGAGTCAGATAATAAATGCGCCTTTTATAAGGCCAAGAATTTAAATCGGGAACTTCAAAAAGAAGGGCCTAGCGCAACTCACTGTCCCAAATTTCAGCGAAATCGGACAAAAATGCGCCTTTTGCAACTATATCCAAATCTGGACCGATCTGGGACAAATAGAAGAAGGATGTCGAAGGGCCTAACACAACCCACTATCCCAAATTTCGGAGAAATAGGACGATAAATGTGCCTTTTATGAGCCCAAGATCTTAAATCGAGAGATCAGTCTATATGGCAGTTTTATCCAAATCTGGACCAAACTGGACCGATCTGGGCCAAATTGAAAAAAATATATCGAAGGACCTATCACGACTCACTGTTCCAAATTTCAGTGAAATCGGACAATAAATGCGCCAAGAACTTAAATCGAGAGATCGGTCTATATGACAGTTATATCCAAATCTGGACCGATCTGGGCCAAATAAAAAAAGGATGTCGAAGGGCCCAACACAACTTACTGTCTCAAATTTTGACGAAATCGGACAGTAAATGCGCCACGACCTTAAATCGAGAGATAGGTCTATGTGGCAACTATATCCGAATCAGGATCGATCTAGGCCAAATTGAAGGAGGATGTCGAGATGCCTAACGCAACTCACTCTCTTAAATTCCAGCAAAATCAAAAAATAAATGTGGCCTCTATGGCCCCAAGACCTTAAATCGAGAGATCGTTCTATGTGGCAGCTATATCCAAATCAGGATCGATCTAGGCCAAATTTAAGAAGAATGTCGAGTGGCCTAACACAACTCACTGTTCCAAATTTCGGCGACAGCGGACAATAAATGCGCCTTTTATGGGCCTAAGACCTTAAATTGGCAGATCGGTCTATATGGGGGCTATATCAAGATGTATTCTGATAAAGCCCATCTTGGAACTTAGTTTCAGCTCAATATCTCAATTTTTAAAGACTGTAGCGTGATTTCAACAGATTGACGGACGGATATGGCTTAGATTTTCACGACGATCAAGAATATAAATGCTTTATAGGATCGGAAATGGATATTTCGATGTGTTGCAAACGGAATGACAAAATGGATATACCCACATCCTTCAGTGAGGGGTATAAAAAATAATTTAATAAGTAAAAGCGTGCTAAGTTCGGCCGGGCCGAATCTTAGGAACCCACCACCATAGATTGTGCTAAAATATGGGAGCTATATCTGGTTAAGACCGATTTGGACCGTACTAGGCACAGTTGTTTAAAGTCATAACTGAACACTATATGCAAAATTTCGGCCAAATCGGACAAAATTTGCGGTGTGTAAAGGCTTAAGAAGTCAAATCGGGGATCGGTTTATATCTATATCTTGACCGATATAGACCATACTTGACACAGTTGTTGGAAGTCATCACTGAGCACCACAAGCAAAATTTCAGCCAAATCGGACAAAAATTGCGGCTTCCAGGGGCTCAAGAAATCGAAATCGGGACATCGGCTTACATGGGACCTATATCAGGTTATGTTCCGATTTGGACTGTACGTAGCATAGTTGTTGGAAGTCATAACAGAAAACTATCTGCAAATTTTCAGCCAAATAGGACAAAAATTGCGGCTTCCAGGGGCCCAAGAATTTAAATCGGCAAATCGGTTTATATGGGAGCTATATCAGGTTCTTGACCGATTTAGACCGTACTTTGTACAGTTATTGAAAGTCATGACAGAACTTTATGTGCAAATCGGAAAAAATTGAGGCTGCCTGGGGCTCAAGAAGTCAAATCGGGAGATCGGTTTATATGGGAGCTATATCAGGTTATATACCGATTCGGATTATACTTGGCATGGATGTTGGAACAAGAAATCAAATCGGTAGATCGGTTTATAGAGGAGTTGTGTCAGGTTATATACTGATTTGGACCGTACTTGTAACAGTAGTTGGAAGTCATAGCAGAACACTATCTGCAAAATTTCAGCCAAATAGGACAAAAATTGCGACTTCCAGGGGCTCGAGAAGTCAAATCGGGAGATCGGTTTATATGGAGCTATGTCATGTTCTTGACCGATTTGGACCGTACTTGGTACAGTTGTTGGAAGTCATAACAGAACACTCCATGCAAATTTTCCAAAATTTGCCAAATCGGACAAAAATTGCGGCTTGTAAGGACTCAAGAATTCAAATCGGGAGATCGGTTTGTATGGAGCTATGTCATGTTCTTGACCGATTTGGACCGTACTTGGTACATTTGTTGGAAGTCATAACAGAACTTCAATTAATTATATATTCTAAGAAATCTTAATTATCGAAAGGATATGATGATCAACAAAATTTCTGCAAAAATTGAGCAGTGGCCAAATTTCTATAAAAAAAATTTCAAAGAAAATCTAATTTTGTCAACTTTTTTTTATCAAAATCAATTATTGACGAATATTTCTATTAGAACTAATATGTTATAAAAACCATTTCACTAATATCAAACTTCAACGAAATTTTGTATTTCGAAATTTAAAGATTAAATTTGACCTGTTTAGGTCAAACCTGTTGGGTTTCTAGGTAAGACTCGCTATTTGTTTTTGTTATTTGGTAAGGTAGTTCTGTTTAAAGAAAAGCCGAAATAGCTCAGTTGGGAGAGCGTTAGACTGAAGATCTAAAGGTCCCCGGTTCAATCCCGGGTTTCGGCAACTTGTTATTTTAGTCACAAATGGACTTTTTCTTTAGAAAAACTACCATATGAAGTAAATTCAATTTCCTTTTAACTTGAACTTACTGGTCCATCCATTGGGCCACTGTTTAAGTTATCGTACTAAAGAAGTGAAAAGACAGTCATGACAATGTGCTTTACCAACGACAATTGATGACTTTCCATAGGTACACATAAAAGTGCATGCCCTCATTTGTAGAGGTCATTAACCTCCCAAAAAAAAAGAAAAAAAATGAAGAAAATATAATAAAAAAAATAAAATAAAGACCATAAAATCCACATTTTTACAAAAGTACACAAAAATCGTGCGTGCATGTAAGTGCCTATAGGTAAGGTGCAACGAAAAACACACATACAATAAGCCGACCACAAAAGCGAAATAAAGAAAGCTACGGTTTACAAATACCTTTGCAAATTAGGGTGGATAAAAAAAATACATAATAATTATTTTTCCTTTTAATTAAGTTTTTATACCCTCCCTCATAGGATGAAATTTTGCAAAAATATATATTATCAGTTTAGGTCGGTTGGGATTGTAAATGGGCCAAATCGGTCCATGTTTTGATATAGCTGCCATAAAACCCGGTCTTGGGTTTTGACTACTTGAGCAGCTAGAGAGCGCAATTCTCATTTGATTTGGCTAAAATTTTACATAAAGTGTTTTGGTATGACTTCCAACAAGTGTGATAAGTATGGTTCAAATCGGTCTATAACCTGATGTAGCTGCCATATAAACCGATCTTGGATCTTGACTTCTAGAGGCAGTAGGGGGCGCAATTCTCATCCGATTTGGCTGAAATTTTGCATGAAGTTTTCTGTTGATATAGCTGCCATAAAACCCGATCTTGGGTCTTGACTACTTGAGCAGCGAGAGAGCGAAATTCTTATTCGATTTGGCTGGAATTTTACATCAAGTGTCTTGTTATGACTTCCAACAAGGGTGCTAAGTATGGTTCAAATCGGTCTTAACCCTGATATAGCTGTCATATAAACCGTTCTAGGATCTTGACTTCTTGAGCCTGTAGAGGGCGCAATTCTTATTCGATTTGGCTGAAATTTTGCACAAAGAGATTCGTCATGACTTCCAACAATAATGACAAGAATGGTTTAAATCCGTCCATAATTTTATATAGCGGACATATAAACCAACCTGATATAACTGCCATATAAACCGATCTGGAATCCTGACCTCTTGAGCCTAAGGAGGTCGCAATTATTATCCGATTTGGCTGAAATTTTGTACAACGGCTTCTATTGTGACCTTCAACATACATGTCAAATATGGTCTGAATCGGTCTATAGCCTGATACAGCTCCCATATAAACCGATCTGCCTATTTTACTGCTTAAGCCCCTAAAGGACGCAATTTTTATTCGAATTCAACATTTGTTTGTCGGTTCCGTATAGACTCCAAAATGGCTCAACCGATTACCTTAAAATTTTCACAGATTGTGTAGGTTGGTCTTGTAGGAAACATAGGCTATAATATTTTTTTAATATCGAAAGGGGGACTGACCTTCCCCCTTATCCCAAAACCACCACTCTAAATCAAAAGGGTACCTATGGGTACCAAATGAAAGGTATTGAAGAGTAGAATACGAATATAGTTTGAAATATTAAGTAAGTTCCCAGGAGGTCGCCCTAACCCCAAAACTCCTCCAAGCTGACAATTTGAACGTTCATGTCAATATGGGACTCAAATAAAAGGTATTCAGAAGTTGATTACGAATCTGACATATCAAATTAAAAACACCAACCAAATTCAAAAGTGAAACGATCCGAACAATATGGGTATCAAATGAAAGATATTGGAGAGTAGAATACGGTATTAAAATTTGAGTCTAAGCAGGCGGCCGCCCTAATCCCAAAACTCCCCCAAATAGACATATTGGACGTTCGCGTCAATATGGGGCTGAAATGAAACGTGTTAGAGAGTAGATTACGAATTTGGGATACAAATTCAGATCGAAATAAAGAGGGTCCACCTATCCCCCAAAACCGCCACAAATTGGCACATTAGCCAAGCATGGCTATATGGCACTCGATTTGTTTGTGTCATATACTGAAAAACGGCAGAACCGATTTTCTCGAAATTTTCGCATATTGTGTAGGTTGATCTGAAAGCAAACATAAGCTATATAATTTTTCGATATCGGAATTGGGCGGACCCACCCCTTTATGCCAAAAACACCACCCAAAATCAAAAGCGGACCGATTGGGACAATATGGGTACCAAATGAAAGATATTAGAGAGAAGAATGCGAATATGATATTAAAATTTGAGTCTAATCCCAAAACTCCCCCAAAAAGACATATTGGATGTTCATGTCAATAAGAGACTCATACAAGTACTAGTGTGCTGAGTTCGGCCGGGCCGAATCTTGGCAATACACCACCATGGATTTTGATAAAAATTTGTACAAATGAATTTATTTGAAGGGCAAAATTTTATTCGGCATACCAAACTTCTGGGAAACCAGCAAAAATTTAAGGTTCTAGGAACCGAACAAGGATGATCGGAGGACCGGGAGCTATATCAAGTCATAGACTGATTTGGACCGTAGTTGGCACGTTTGTTGGAAGTCATAACAGAATACCGCATGCAAAATTTCTGCCAAATCGGACAAAAATTGCGGCTTGTAAGAACAAAAAAAGTCAATCGGCGGTTTATATGGAACTATATAAACTTACAGACCGATGCGGAAAATGTGGGAAGTCAAAAGGGAACACTACGTGAAAAATTTTATCCAAATCGGACAAAAATTCCGGCTTCCAGGTGCTCAAGAAGTCAAATCGGGAGTTCGGTTTACATGGAAGCTATATCAGAGTATAAACCGATTTGGATCGTACTTAGCACAGTTGTTGGAAGTCATAACAAAACACTACATGCAAAATTTCGGACAAAAATTACGGCTTCCAGGGGCTCAAGAAGTCAAATCGGGAGATCGGTTTATATGGGGGCTATGTTAGGTTATAAATCGATTTGGACCGTACTTAGCACAGTTGTTGGAAGTCATAACAGAACACTATGTGCAGAATATCAACCAAATCGGACAAAAATTGCGGCTTCCAGGGGCTTAAGAAGTCAAATCGTGAGATCGGTTTATATGGGAGCTATATCTAAATCTGAACCGATATGACGCATTTGCAATCCTCAATGACCTACATCCATATAAAGTATCTGTGCAAAATTTCAGGCAGCTAGCTTTACGCGTTCGACCTCTATCGTGATATCGATAGACGTACGGACGGACATGGCTAGATCGACTCCTAACGTCGAGATGATCGGGAATATACACTTTATGCGGTCTCAGACGAATATTCAGAGGTGTTACAAACGGAATGACTAGATAAGTCACCCCCCAACCCCATTGTGGTGGGTATAATGATAGGTATTCGGGAGTAGATTACAAATACGACAAAAAAAAAAATGAAGTCCAATGAAGTTAATGGGAGGTGTCCTCCCCAAAAAACCCCCCAAATGGGCATATTAGCCGACCATGGATATATGGGACTCAAATGAAAGCTATTTGCGAGTAGAAAATGACATTAAAATTGCTGTCACTGCCACAGTATTGAAAAAGTTTGCTCGAAATCGGTTCAGATAAAGGTATAGCTCCCATATCTATGTTTGTCCGATTTTGAGAAATATTGCAAGAAAGTGCTAATTTTTTAACCGATTTATCGAAATTTTGCAGGAAGGATTTTCTTATGACTCTCGATATTTCTAGTGACTTTCATAGAAATTGACCCAGATTTAGATATAGCTGTCACATATGTCGCCAGATTTTTTCTGCAAGCGCATTGTTCTGATCTTGCCAAAATTTTGCACAAGGCTTTCCTCGATGACAACCACATTAACTGAGAAGTTTGCTCGAAATTGGTTCAGAATTAGATATAGCTCCCATATGTATGTCGTCATATTTTGGGTAATTTGCAATAATGTTGTTATTTGTCATCAACCATAGTTATTACAGTTTGAACATATTTGCTCGCCGAGGTCCATCAAAATTGGTTCAGAATTTGATATAGCCCCTAACATTGTGCTTATGGGGTATTATATAGTCGGCGCCGCCCGACTTTTGCCCTTCCTTACTGGTTTTTTATATAAATTTTTAGCAGAATCCATGGTGGTGGGATCTCAAGATTCGGCTTGGCCGATCTTGGTTTTAATTACAATTTATAAATTGTTAAAATTTTTTTTTTCCAAATTTTAAGTTTTTTTACGATATCCTTGTCGATTCACCCTAGTATAACTAACAATGGCTTTGGAAACTTCCCATTACATTTGCCCTCTTAGTTTTGATTTTATATTTCCAACTTATTTTACGCATTGTTGTCAAGTTTTTTTTCCCCCCATTTGGCCGATATTTCCTTATTGCATGGAATTTAAAGTTCACCCACCGAATGCAATCACCTTTCTCTGACCTGGTTGGTTGAATGGTCGATTTACAGGTTTTCTTTTCTTATTTGGCTGTAAGTCGAACATTAATTTCTTGAGTTGCTATACGCACAGCAACCACATCGATGATGATGATGATGAGGAGGACGATGTGAACGATCGTTATCCTTATCTTGATCGCAATGTAATGGCAATTCTCTTTCATTCATTTCTTGCGAATATTCCTCCCAAGGGAGTTTGGAAAGCTTTGCATTAATTTCTTGTTTTCAAAATGTAGTGCAACATTACAACCGGAGGCACAGTGTTTCGATAGACATGAATAGCAAAGAAAATTTTCAAAGAAAGAAAAATTTCCATCACATTAACACAAACAAATCGGATGCAAATTGCCCCATCCAGGATCTCCTGAAAGAATGGCTTATATGGGATCTTCATAAAAACGAGGAGAATAGGGTCTATCGCCGATGTTTCTTCGGTGTGGAAGCTTTCCGACTGTCAGTCTAAAGAAGTCTAAGCCTAAGGAAGATTTAGACCAAGTTGGAAGTTAACCAACCACCAAAGCTGTCAAAAACCCCAAAAGTACTGTAAAAACAGTAACAGTGAGTTAAGTTCGGCCGGGCTAATCTAATGTACCCCACGGATTGTATGAGCTAGATCAAGTGGGTATAAAAACGTTCAAATTAGATCTAAGATATGGCAGATCAGTTTATATGGCTGATACAGCATCAGGTAACATACCGATTTTGAACATACCCGACACAGTTGTTGGTAGACAACAACACGAGACGTGCAAAGATTTAGTATATGTGCAAAATTTGAAGCGCCTACCTATATTTCGAGTTTTCGCCAAGCAGACAGACGGACAGAGGGACGGTCGATCAACGCTTGGGAGTTGGGAGTGATCTTGGACAGGAAACTGAACTGGAAATTTGTGAGCCGAGAAGGCTCACAGATGTTGTGCATTATGTCGACGGGCCGTAGGCTCGAAATAGGGCCTGAAACCGAGTATAGTCCACTGGCTCTAGAGGAGCGTGAATAGACCAATACTTACTTATGCCTCAATAGTTTGGTGGACGGCGATGGAGAAAAGTACAACAGGTTCAAAGAACATGTTGTCTTGGAATAGGTGGGCGATGAAGACAACGCCCACTAGGGCGCTGGAGACTATTCTAAATATCCGACCCATAGACATACGAATTAAGTTTGAAGCAGCCATTGCGGCTATGAGACTAAAAGGCATGGGAGAATGGATAGAGGATGGGAGTTCATATAAGCGAGGCGACGATAGGAAACCTGGAAGGAAGGGCAGAGGCTTCCGATCGGATATCAGAGACGACACTTGAGGTCGACTGCGAGGCACTGCTGTCAGCGGCACAGTCTGGATGAACATGTTACAAGGATGGATCAAAGCTAGAGAACAGTGTGGGCCAGGGACTGATATCAGACTACCTGACCATAATACATAATGCGAACGCTCTTAACACGGAACAGCGAAATGGTCGGAAGGACGAAGAAAATCCTATGGGGAGATTCGGATTGTGAGAAGACGAGGCTATTACTAAAAAAACAAGCAGGAGATCAGGAAAGCTTTCAGTTTTATAACAGGACACATAGGACTACGAGCTCACTTCAGGTCAGTATAGCTATTTGTATCATAACAGGACACACAGGACTATGAGCTCACTTATGCAAAATCGGTGAGGCAAGTGATAGCATGTGTAAGGCATGCGGGGAAGATAATGAGACGTTGGAGCTTTCCTATGTCATTGACCGACTTTCGCGACTAACAGACACTTAAGTGGGGACATAATACCAGTCATAAACTAACTAAGGCGCGTGGAATGAAAACAATTAGGGATTTTGTAAACAGCACGAAATTCCTGACTTAAATTTTTTTTTTTTCGAGGTTACTTTTTATTGTTTAGAGCGCACAACAAGCTGATTACTGGCGTAGGTGTATGTCCATAGTGGCATGGGGAGGACTGATATCCGCACCCTCTTTTCATCCTAACCTTATCTACACGAAAATCACCGGAAGGATGTGATCTCTACACCGCAACTTATTGAGTTGCATATTTAGAACTGTGGATTATGCCTAGACTGAAAAAACTTCACATGGTTGAGAAGGACGCTAATTGCCATAGTTTCATTTTGGATTCAATGGATGTTGGAGGAAATGCTGAAGGCTCAGACTATCGGTCAATGAAACGGATTCGATAAAGGAACTACAGGATTCGCTTTCCCGGCCCTTGCTGCCGGGCAGCGGATGCTGTGTTTGAGGATGGACAGACCGATAAAGGAACTACATGGTCATGGTCACATGGTCACTGATGGTTCCAAACTGTAGTTGGAGTGGCTTCCAGAGGAATGTCGTTTACGGAACTAACAAATCTAGTAAAAAGGAAGGCAATACGAAAGTGATGGTAAGATGGAAATCGATATAAAGCTGGCGAATCGATAGGACTCTATCGTGGCATCGACCGAAAAAGGAGGACGAACTGTTTACTTTCGGCAAGTGGTCACTAAGTACCCTAACAGGAGTTATAAATGGGCACTGCGCGATGAGTTCTATGACAATGCGCATGGGAATCCCCCAAAATGATTACTGTTAGAGTTTTCTTGATGACGATGAGATGACATTGTAGTGTTCATAGACAAATCTGCATTGGCATAGGCTCAATATTGACAAAGTTGATTTTCTCCAATGACGATAATCTTGCAAACTTTCCTTGTACCCTCCCACTTACCTTAATTTTCAAAAACGTCAGATTTCGGAGATGGGTGCACCGATTTAATGCAAAAATAAGAAATTGGTATACAATTTTGGGGTCAAAAAACCTAGGGGGGACGCCCTATCCCAAAACCCACCCGAACGGACATGTATACCGATTGGGACAATATGGGTATCCCCCGACACTAAGTGTTGGGGGAGTCCCCCACCCCCAAAAACACTGGCCAACAGGACACTTTTATCGCTTTGGGCAATATGGGTATTAAATTAAAGGTATTTAAAAGTAGAGTACAAATCTGACATACAAATTTATTTCTTGGTGTCTGAGGGGCCTCTCCACCTCCCAAAACCCCCCACATGGGCAAGTTTACCGATTAGAACAATATGGGTATCAAACGAAAAGTATTTAAGAGTAGAGATCGAACTTGGTACACGAATTTCGCCCAAAATGTTGAGGAGCCTCCCCAACCCCCAAAATCCCCCAAATACCAATTGGGACAATGTGGATATTAAATGAAAAGTGATTGGAAGTTGAGTACACATCTGTTATAAGAATTTGTTCAAAGGTGTCTACGGGGCCACCCCAACCCCAAAACCCCTTAAACGGGCCTAAATGTCCAACATCACAAAATGGGTATCAAATAAAAAGTCTTTAGGAGTTGACTACGAATCTGGTAAACATATTTGGGATAGAGTCTGGGACCAGCCCAGCCACTTAATACCCATCAATAGAAATGGTAGGACTCAAATAAATAATATGTGAATTTAAGGAAAGGTCTATGTCAGAAGAGTTCGAATCTTATATAGATATAAAGATTTAAGAATCTGAGTCACGTCCAGCCGTCTTGCCGTTTAGCAGACTTTTATATCGCGACAAAAAAGGACTCAAATGAATGTTCTTTTGGGTCTTAGCGTCAGGGGGAGCGACCCTCTCTTTCCGATAAAAGCTACACCAAACTCTCATGTAGGACGGCCGAGAATATATATAAGAATTGCGCCTTGTAGGGGCTCAAGATGAAAAATCGGGAGATAGGTTTATATGGGAGCTATATCAAGCTATGGATCAATTCAGACTATATTAGACACGTATGTTGAGGGTCATGTGAGAAGCCGTTGTTCAAAATTTCTGCCAAATCGGATGACAATTACGCCCTCTAGAGGCTCAAGAAGTCAAGATCCCAGATCGGTTTATATTTCAGCTATATCAGCTTATATACCGATTTGCGCCATACTTAGCATAGTTATTGGAAGTCATAACAAAACACCACGTGCAAAATTTCAGTCAAATCAGATGAGAATTGCGCCCTCTAGAGGCTCAAGAAGTCAAGACCAGAGATCGGTTTATATGGCAGCTATATCAAAACATGCACCGATTTTGCCCATTTACAATTCCAACTGACCTACACTAATAAAAAGTATTTCTGCAAAATTTCAAGCGGGTAGCTTTACTCCTTCGAAAGTAAGCGTGCTATCGACATACAGACGGACGGACATGGCTAGATCCACTTAAAATAACATGATGATCAAGAATATATATACTTTATGGGGCCTCAGACGCATATTTCGAGGTGTTACAAACAGAATGACGAAATTAGAAAACCCCTATCCTATGGTGGAGGGTATAAAAATTAATTATTGTGTGTAAAATCGAGCTTTAGCACGATGATGATATCAATATCTGGGTCCGCCCTCCAAACTCCTTCTTTCAAACCGGCCAAGTTTGCCTACTATGGCAATAAATAAAAGGTATTTGATAGTAGAAAACTACAATAATTTGATATCCAATTTGAGGCCAAGTGTTTGGGGGTCATCTCACCCCTTAAACTCCCCCCCAAACCCATGGCAATTGGGGCTCAAATAAAAGAAATTTGAGAGTAGAGCACGATTCTGATATTTTTCAGGGTTAAGTGCGTAGATGGCCGCCCCACCTTACATTCCCCTCAAACTGGACATTTTTGTGGAATATGACAAAGAGGGGCTCAGATGTGGATTTAAGAAGTGGTTTATGAAGCTGATATCCACTTACGGGGCAAAACCAAAACCAAGAGAATGAAGTAGATCTAACATCCAAAATAGGGTAAGGGGAGGGTCCGCCCCCCCTTACCCTATTTTGAAAAACGCGAAACTAAGGAGATGGGTAGGGCGATTAAACAAAATTTAATTTGATTATAATAACTAAAAAAACAGAAGTTTTGTATCGTTATTTAAGGTGGATATGTAGGGGGACCGCTCCACCTGCAAAGCCCGCCACATGGAAATATAAACCAATAATGACAATATGGGGCTCAAATGAAAGGTATTTCATACTACCACGAATCTGGTATATGGGGTCCACATCACCCTCAAAAATTTCACCATACCGAACATATTTACGGACCATAGCAATATAAGGTTTAAATGAAATTTGTTTGGGAGCAGATTACCAATAAGATATCCACAATGGGGCGAAATATCTGAAAGGCCGTACCAGCACCCTCGCACCACTATAAGGCACAGATAAAATAAGAGAGTGAAAGAAGGCGCAATGGAGCGGCCCTGTCCAGCTAGTCTTCAATAAAACCTAAATCAATTTAAGAAATTTAAAAAATTTGCAATTGTATTTTTTTAAATACTGTGCAAATATTTCTTTTTTTTGGCTGGTCTTTTATTAACCTCATTTCACCCGATCATTTCTTCTTCAGTTTGATTTGGGTTTTCTTTGCATACATAATGAGTACTGGTATATATATTTCGTTGGGGTTTTTTTTTGTTGGAGGATGATCATTCATCCAATCAACCTAAAATGTTCTTCAGGTCTTTTTGGTGATAGCTGTTGGCTGGTGGTTGGTGGTTGGCATTTTGGAAATCGACTTCTTGGTTTCTGCTTCATGCCATTACTTGTCTCTTGTAATAAGGTTGATATGATACCCTTCATCTGCGTCTGTCCTCTCTTAGCGTTGTTTTTCCCCTTCTCCCATAGGATTTTATTTTTCGTTTTGGTTTCTTCAACATTTTACATATTTCCAAAAGATTTGGCCACATTTGAGAGCGATTGTGTGAATGTGAAGTTGCTTTTACAAAGTAGAAAGAAAGCCTGTAGGCTTTTTTTCTTGCTGTAAATGGTCAGGTTTGACTCCCATATGCAGATACACGTATGTATTTAAGTGTCTTTTCGGTAATTTATGTATCCATAGGTTGCTGTAGTCTTTCTTCTCATTCGGCTGACTGTCTTCTTTGTTTTGAAAGCAAAAAAAAAAAAAATTGAAAAAAAATTTTTTGGGCTTTTTTAAAAATTTCTTGGGTATTCAAAAACTTATGACTCGTGGTGTGCAGAGTCTGAAAACGCCTTCAATTTTAACAACCGAAGCAATAGCAATATCAACAATAACAACAACAACAAACACGTAGGTAATGATATGTTTGCGGTGTAATGTTCTCAACTTAAAGTGATTATTTGTTCATACATACTTGTCCATTTCCAAGCCACTTACGCTGCTGGAAGACGTGCAAGATTGGCTTGATGGTAAGTGTCTTTGGAATTATTTTATTTTCAGGGAATAAAAAAAAAGTCCACAATATTCCCACTCAAACCAGTTGTGATGTGAATATGGTAGGGTAACTTCCAAGGCTTCGAAATTTAGATTAAAGAGACACTAAGGTAATTGGTATATCAAATGCATTGATTTGGCAAACAAACATATTATATAAATATATTTAACAGCGCTTAGGTGTTTATTGTTTAAATTTTAAATATTCAAGCCCGAGATTAGCTAACTTAATTTAAAGAAGATCAATATTCCAACTATTGGGTTGCCCAAAAAGTAATTGCGGATTTTTCATATATTCGGCGTTGACAAATTTTTTCACAGCTAGTGACTCTGTAATTGCATTCTTTCTTCTGTCAGTTATCAGCTGGTACTTTTAGCTTGCTTTAGAAAAAAAGTGTAACAAAAGTATATTTGATTAAAGTTCATTCTAAATTTTATTAAAAATGCATTTACTTTCTTTTAAAAAATCCGCAATTACTTTTTGGGCAACCGAATATTTAAGGAAACATTCCCTTTGGTGAAAAATATTACCTTTATATTAAAATTTTTTAATTTTAACTGGCTATGACAGAGCATTTGTCCCACTAGCTAAACGTAGAATAGCGTTCCAAGTGCCTCGGTCTTCTGCGCTCATTCTAAAATATCGGACACCAAGTTTCGAGGTGTCTCCCAACACATGATCTTTCTATCAGGCTTTTGGTCTTCCCGGTTTGCGTGTACCACCGTGTTTGCCTTCAAAAGACTTCTTCGCTGGAGCTTCTTCATCCATTCTGACAACATGAGCTAGCCAACGCAGCCGTTGTATTTTGATGCGTGTAACTATGCTATCGTCGTCATACAGCTCGTGGTTCATACGTCGCCTATATTCTCCATCATCGCAAACTGCTCCATATATTTTACGAAGAATCTTTCTCTCCAACACACTAAACATTGCCTCGTCTGCTTTCACAAGTACCCATGCCTCAGAACCATATAACAACACGGATAGTATCAGTGTCTTCTAAAGTGTAGTCTTCGTCGGTCTAGAGATGGCCTTGTTTCTAAACTGCTTACTTAATCCAAAGTAGCATCTGTTTGCCAGTATTCTTCTTCGCTTTATCTCAAAACTGGTGTCATTCTTTTCGGTTACGGCGGTGCCGAGGTAGACAAAGTTGCTGACTATCTCAAATTTGTGGTTCCCAACTTCCTCCAATTTCTTTATCTGATCGGTTGTACAGGACGTTTTGGGAGTTGAAACCATCCATTTTATCTTATTTTCATTTACTGCCAGACCCATTTTAAAGATTCTCTTTCGATTATTTCAAAGGATGGAGTTACCATCCTATGATGTCGATGTCGTCGGCATAGGCGAGTAGCATTTTTTTTGCTTGTAAGTAGTGTGCCATATCTATTCACATCTGCTTCTCCTATAATCTTCTTCAGCAGGATATAAAACAGATCACAGAATATGCTGTCTCCTTGTCTGGAACCTCGTTTGATATTGAATGGTTCGGAGAGATTCTGTCCTATTCTTACTGAGGAACGTGTATTAACAAGTGTCGCCCTACAGAGGGCGTGCCCCTTGCAGGAACACCAAACTCAGACATGACTTGAAATACCTTTGAACGAACAGGGCTATCGAAGGCGGTTTTGCAGTCATTGATTTGTACTTCTCTGGTCTTTTCCAGGATTTGGCGCAGTGTGAATATCTGGTCTAGGGTGGATTTGCCGGGTCTAAAGCCGCATTGATTGGGCCCAATTATCTCATTGACTTTAGGTTTTAATCTTTGACACGATACGCTTCAAAGTCCGGTCTTAAATAGTTCAGCGGGCAATCCGTCGGCTCCTGCTGTCTTGTTGTTCTTCTGTCGGCTCACTGCTACTTGGACCTCTTCTGACTAGGAGGTAAACATTCTATACCATCATCAGGGATTGGTTCTGCGGTATCCTCTTCGCCGACATCGTAGAACACTAGCAGTTGGGTAAAATTTTTGTTTCCATATCTTCAGCATACTATCTGTGCGAGTTACTAGATTTCTTTCTTTGTCTCTGCAGGAGGATGTGCCTGCACCAAAGTCATCGGTTTGATGTTTGGTTCTTTGGTCAAATTTCTGGACTTTCTTTCTGAATTCCTGTACACCTCAATTCGCTCAAACTCAAGTCTTTCCATGTCCTCTTTCTTTTAGGCAAATATAGGTTTCGCCTCTCTCCTTTTTCTCTCGGTACCTCTCGTTTATATGGCGTGTTGCTACTGGTTGCAGGGTCGCTCTTTAATGCCGCACTCTCGGCTTCAGTAGCATTTCGACACTTTCGGTCGTACCAGGGGTTTCTTGGAGGAGGCTTTCGGTACCCAAGTACGGATTTCGCGGCATTTCCATGGAGTGGGCAATGGTTTGCCCCTACGCGTATATCATCGAGACAAAGAGTATCTTCGTCAAGCAGTATGCCGTTGTTTTTTTCAGCTTTTTAATATCCAGCTTCCGTGGAGTTTCAGATCGTCTTTTTCTCGCCATACTCAAACGGGTGCGTTCCTTTGCTACAACAAGGTCATGATTCGAATTTATTTTCGCTCAACGGATCGATCGTACATCTAACATGCTGGATGAATGCCGTCCATCTATCACAACGTGATCAATTTGGTTTCTCGTGTTTTGATCGATGGCTGTCAATCTATTAGCCTCAACCCATTATCGGACGTTATCTCTTGGGGGCTGAAATTTTCGACTGTTGGACCAAAGATGACTTCCTTCCCAATCTTCGCATTAAAATCTTCCACAACGATTTTAATATCATGGGCGGGGCGGCGGTCATATTCTCTCTCCAGGCGCTCGTAGAAAATATTCTTGGTCTGCTCGTCCTTGTCTTCCGTCGGGGCATGGCCACATATAAGGCTGACGTTGAAGAATTTGGTTTTAGTGTGGATTGTGGCTTGTTTCTCATCCACCGGAGTAAAGCTGGAGACAAGGTATTTCAGTTTTCGACTTACCACAAATCCACAGCCAAATGCATGCCTCGTGTTATGGCAACTATAGAAAAGTTCGTCACCGTTTGGTGTTGTTGTGACGCCATTCTCGGTCCATGGCATTTCCTGTGAGGCGGTTACTTCTGCCTTGTACTTTTCCAATACATCCGTCTATGCGGATACTGCTCCTCCTCTATTGAGAGAAGATCCCCAAAATCATGCGACGTTTGTCGTCAAATTAAGTGGGGTCCATTTTTACTATTCCTATGTTTCTCATAGTGATTCTTACAGTTTTCCGTGGGCGAGTTACTAGTCCAGCGTCCCAACGGCATGGGTTTTGTGGAATCGCACATGTATCCCTCGATGTCGCGAGCCGCTTGCACCAAGAGCCGACGGTCGCCTACAGCCGCCACTAACATGGGAACAGACGTTGATGTTGGCCATTGGTCATTTAAGGTGCCAATAACTCGGCTTGTTATCTCGAGTATCATTGGCACTCAGTATTTAATTAAAATCCAGTGCCACCTGATCCCTCACTGAGACGCTGACTGCCCGTGGCCTTATTTGCAGCAACTCCGCATAAAAAAGAAGCTTTTCAATATCCACAACCCAGTAGCTTTCAGCTAAGCTTCCCGTGATAAAGATGAACACCACACAAGTCTGAGCTCAAAGTTCCAGCCTGTGTGGTGCTCATAGTTATCCCGTGTCGGCCTGATGTTCACATCCGCTAAATCAGATAAGAAATGAGACTTTAAAGTGGAACTCCTTCTGATTGTCAGTGCGGGACACACTCACAGCAGATGTTCTATAATCTCTTCTTCCTCGACGTCCTCACAGATTGGCAAAAGTCGTTACTGGCAACTGTCTGTCAGCATGTTTGCCGATCAGATAGTGACCTGTCATTACTGGCACAGTGGCTGAGACGTCTGTTCTATCCTGCGACAGCAAAGCGATAGACCTCTTCAAGTCTTGATTAGGCCACATTTGTGACCATCTGTCACTCGTTGCCATTTGGGCCTGATCCTGAACAACTAATTTACATATCGCTAAAGGCAGGACCACAGATTCCAGTTCCCCTGGAATGTGTAAGGTAGTTCCTAATCTGCTCTTCAATTTCCTGGGATATCTCTGTGGCCCGGCACCACACAGGTGAACAGGTGAATTTTAAACCGTTCTCTTTGAGAGATCTGCGACAGTTGGTGGCGGTTTTCGAATTCAGAAATACGTTCTCCAGAGATTTAATTGCTGCCTGGCTGTCCGAGAAGATATGTATGCCAATAGTCGTTATGATATTACATTTTCCATCACCACCTCCTTGATTGCAGGGATATCCGACTGACACATGCAACGGTGGTCGGGTAACCAATCATCACCTGGCCATCTAGTTTGAAACCATCCGTATAGAAGTCTATGTAAAATTTTTACCAGGGTTAATGTAATTGCAAATTTCGGTCATGAACATTCCACTAAGGAACAGGGGCAAACTTCTCACATATCAGTGAGTGCAGTCCAATTCAAGTTTAAGCTCAATAATAAGGGGCCTCCTCGGCGTGCCGCAGTGCGACAATTCTCTGGAGTGAAATTTTACATGGCATAGTAATTCACAAATGTTGCCAGCATTAGGAGGGGGAAAACCACCGCTGAAAATTTCTTCTGATGATCTCGCTAACATTCGAACCCAAGCGTTCAGCGTCATAGGTGGACATGATAACCTCTGTGCTACGGTGGCCTCCACCAGGGATAATTTGTTTCAATGATTTCTATCAGGAATAGTGACATGAATAGTGATATATGAATACTGATGGTATCCTTATATCACTGCCTGCAACTTCGGGCATTGTTTAAAGGCACACTCACAGCGCAGCAATTTGTCTCGCCACAATTTCCAGTGGCTTAGGGCGTACCATTAAATTCATTGCATCAGATGGTGCAGTCTTCAGTACGGCTGTGAAACAAGCCCGAACAATATTTCGAAATATTGAGGTGACCAAATTTAGGGGCCTGTTCAAAAAAGCGCCCTGACAACCTAGGGCCTTGAGTTTTTGCACACTATCTTGTTAACACCTCAGCTCTAACCTCAAATTTCAAAGAGATATCTTTACCCGTTCTCACACGGAATATTTTTTCACTAGTTTTTTTCCCGATTTTCTCCCACTGTGCGGCGTGTCGCAGTGTGATACCTCTTTGGGGAGAATTTTTTACATTGTATAGTACCACACAAATGCCGTCAGCATTAGGAGGGGATAACCACCGCTGAAATTTTTTCCTGGTGCTCTCGCTAGGATTCGGATCCAAGCGTTCAGCTTCAAAGGTTGACAGGCGGAAATACTGCCCCACGGTGGGTTTCAAATGAAAGGTATATAAAATTAGAGAAAGATTCAAATGCAAATTTTGCCCATGAACATTCCACTAAGGAACAGCGGCAACATCAGAAAGATTCTGACGTCCAAACAAGGGACCAAGTGTTTTGGGACCGGTCTACCCTGTAAAGAAAAACAACCAAACAGGCATGAAGCCCGTTTGAAAAAATATGGGACTTAAATGAAAGGTCTTTGGGAGGATGAACCAAATTCAATTCATCAAACAAATGTCTGGGGGTCGCCATGCACCAAAAAAAAAAAAAAAACTCCAAGTCGGACATGTAGCGATAGGGACAATAAATGAAAGGTATTTGGGAGTAGAGTTCATACCGGGGTGAGTTAAATGAGAGTTAACATGTGAGTCTTTCAAAATGTATAACAGGGGGCATCTACACAAAAAATTCCTTCTTATTGTGTATCTAAAGGGTGATTTTTTTGAGGTTAGGATTTTCATGCATTAGTATTTGACAGATCACGTGGGATTTCAGACATGGTGTCAAAGAGAAAGATGCTCAGTATGCTTTGACATTTCATCATGAATAGACTTACTAACGAGCAACGCTTGCAAATCATTGAATTTTATTACCAAAATCAGTGTTCGGTTCGAAATGTGTTCAAATTTTGACAAATTTTGTTCAGCGATGAGGCTCATTTCTGGTTGAATGGCTACGTAAATAAGCAAAATTGCCGCATTTGGAGTGAAGAGCAACCAGAAGCCGTTCAAGAACTGCCCATGCATCCCGAAAAATGCACTGTTTGGTGTGGTTTGTACGCTGGTGGAATCATTGGACCGTATTTTTTCAAAGATGCTGTTGGACGCAACGTTACGGTGAATGAACACATTTCGAACCGAACACTGATTTTGGTAATAAAATTCAATGATTTGCAAGCGTTGCTCGTTAGTAAGTCTATTCATGATGAAATGTCAAAGCATACTGAGCATCTTTCTCTTTGACACCATGTCTGAAATCCCACGTGATCTGTCAAATACTAATGCATGAAAATCCTAACCTCAAAAAAATCACCCTTTATTAGGTACTCACTCGGTAAATTCTCGATAAATACCCAATGTATGAGAGTTTATTCGATATATGTATAACCACATCTAATAATGTGGAATCAAGAAGAATCTAAGACCCTAAAAGTCTTGATGCATTGGGCACCAGCTTTGAAATAGGCATTTCAGGGTCTAGTATCACCCACCAGATCAGCTAGTATTTTATAAATTTCAATAAGAATTCATTACTTCTTTTCCCACGCCTAAGAGTCGTTTTGATTTCATGTTTGGCAAACAATAATAAAGGCCAACACAGCTCGTAAAACTGAGAACTTAAAAAGTAAAACCTTTAAAAATTTAAGAGAGTTAATTTTAAATTGGCTCTTTATTGCCCAACTGCGCTCAAATAAAAAACAGCTGTTTTCACAAAACATAAACACAATAAAATATGCTCTTGCTGCTGTAGGTTGCTCTTACATACAATGACTTTGGGCCAACGTCTAAAACAAGTTTGATCGAATACTCTGGGCACCAAAATGCCGACAAGACAGTGCCAATACTAAGCAAGCAACAGCAATGACTCTAGCCAAACAAACATTTATTATAAGCCTACAATCAACTACGTCACATCGGCGCAACAACAACAAAACGCGATTGATGCCCCAACAAAAACCAGAGAATACGAAGAAAGCCCCCTTACCTCACTCACCACTCACCGCACCAAAGTGTTCGCATTCGATGTGTGAGAATGTGTGCATGTTGGCTTGCCTGCGCTGTGGTAGCAAAATGCTGCAGCAATGCAAGATCATGCAACAACATGCATTCAACGTAGCCGTCGTCGTCGTCGTTGCGTTACCTCCACTCACAAGAAGAATAATGCGGAAGTGATATTGCATCCGTAATCATGTAACCAAACATGTGACTTTGTTTTGCTCTCTGCTACTCTCTTTCTCGCTATCTTTAGCTCCATTGAATTGCCAAGGTTTGTTTTGTTGTTGTTTGTTTGTGTATTCATTTTTCAATTGTGTGAGCTTGAGATCTGAGCAAAGTTCTCACACATTCACTACACATTATAAAGTGACTAAACTGGTTCAAAAATGAAAAAAAAACAACAATTTTTGATTATAAATGAAGCTGGGTTTGTATGGCCCCAGTAAGTTTCACAGAGTGAGCATGCAAACCTAACACATACCTATAGGCATGTATGTGTGTTACATATTGCATTTAATAGGCATATTTTGAGCAGATAAACAATCCAAAATGAGTTTCTTAAGGATAAGCTTTCAAGTAGTAATAAATCCTGTGGGGAAAAATGCAAAATGACATGCAATTGAAGAAGGTGATCCAGATTCAAGTGGACGGTCTGACATGTAAAACGCCTCATCCCCTTTAACGGACATATAGGCCGATCGGCACATTTTATGAATATGAGAAGGATTTGTGAATGGTTTTTGTATGCGAAATATTTTTAGCACTCTTATAGTAATCCGAGAACAAAAATTTGGTATCCAAATTTTGGCTGGGGTTTCAAGGGGAGTTTCCCACCTTCAAAACTCTAGAAATAAACACATGAAAAGAGATGGGCGATGGTATAGACTCGATAACGGTTGAACCGATTTTTTGAAACCGATTATGTAGGTTGGTCTGGAAGGAGCAATAGGCTACATTTTTTTTTTAATATTTGAAGAGGGGGCGGACCCTCCCCCTTACTCCAACTGCACCGCCAAAAATTAGTAAACCGATCAAAACACCATGGGACTAAAATGAAAGGTATTTGGGAGTAGAATACGGATAGTAGTAATTGCGAAGTAGCAGCGCCCAAAAAAAGAAAAAGTTGACCTATCGGGAAAATATAGAACTCAAATGAAAGGTATTCGGGAGCAAAGTATGAATATGATATTAGAATATGGATCCAAGTACCTAGAGTGCCGTCCGAAGTCCAAAACCGCCCCACAAATACCGCCAAAAATCAAAGTAAAACGATCGGGACAATATGGGTCTCAAATGAAAGGTATTCGGGAGTATAATACGACTATGATGTCAATAATTGGATCCAAGTAACTTAAGCACCTACCCAAGCCCAAAACCAGTCCAAGGGTGCCACCCAAAATCAACAGGTGACTGATCGGGACAATATGGGACACCAATGAGAGGTATTCGAGAGCAGAGTACGAACATCATTATCGAATATTAAAAATTGCGTCCAAGCACCTAGGGGGCCGCCTTTAACCCAAAAACGTCCCAAATGGCCATAATAGATTATCATGATAATATGGAACTCAAATGAAAGGTATTCGGAAGTAGATTACGAATAAAAACATAACTAGAGATGGGCGATGGGTATTAGGGTGTACATTCGATTAAACGTTATTCGATTAATCGATTATTCATGACCTTTCAAATAATCGAATCGAACAGATAATGAGATATTTTCAAATTAACAAATAATCGAATAATTTAAATCGGTTAATCGATTAACCGTTTTTGTTGCTAAAAAAGCATGAAAACGTGTGAATTGTGTTAATTGTCTGCATTTTTCGAACATTTGGACTTTACTTGGACAAAACTTCATTCGATTGCAAAGATAATTTTTTTGCTTTAGTTCAAAGAGGAAGATCAAACAAATCAGATCCATTTGCCCTATTTACAATTCAAATCGTCTTACATATATGGGAAATATTGGAAGGATAAAATCGCAAAAAATATTCCGTTTTATTTTACTAAACACATAAATCGGTTATTCGGTTAATCGATTATTCGACAACGCCTTTCAGTCTTGATCGAATAATCATTGAACCTGAATGTTCAAATAAACGATTAATCGAATAATCCAAAAGTTCAAATAAATGTACACCCTAGTATTTACCCAATAAAGATGCTTGGGTGCATTTGGTATTTATCCGGTAGAAAACCATCACTACACATGACCAATCACGACAATATGGGACTGTCAGATTTGCTGACAATGCCAATATGGGGCTCAAATGAAAGATATTTGGGAGTAGAGCATATCAACATTCCAGATCAAGTGTCTAGCGACCGCACCATCCCTATACCACCCCAAATAGGACGTATATGCTAACTTTGGCAATACGGGGCTCAAATAAACGGTATTAGAGAGTAGAGAACGATGTTGAAATCTCTCGCGGGCCCTACCCGGGGGTAGCTCTATCCCATTAACTCCCCCTTGACCAATGGCAACTTGGGGCTCAAATAAAATTATTGGGTTGCCCAAAAAGTAATTGCGGATTTTTCATATGGTCGGCGTTGACAAATTTTTTCACAGCTTGTGACTCTGTAATTGCATTCTTTCTTCTGTCAGTTATCAGCTGTTACTTTTAGCTTGCTTTAGAAAAAAAGTGTAAAAAAAGTATATTTGATCAAAGTTCATTCTAAGTTTTATAAAAAATTTACTTTCTTTTAAAAAATCCGCAATTACTTTTTGGGCAACCCAATAGTTGAGAGTAGAGCACCATGTGGATATGTTTTCAGAATTAAGTGCGTGGGTGGCCGCCCTACTCCCAAAAGAACCCCCACACTGGACATTTTTGCCAACTATGGCAATATGAGGCTCAATGAAAGATATTTTAAATAAAACACGAATTTGATATCTGTTTCCTGGAAAAGTGTTTGGGGGACGCCTCCTCTCATAAACTCCCCCTAAACCAGACATATGACAGGTATCATGTCAATATTGGGATCGTATGATCCACTTTCGGGGCAAAGGTGCAACTACCCAAAATCCATCACCAAAACAAAACCGGACTTATTTACGGACCATGTCAATATGGGGTTCAAATGAAAGGTATTTCTTTTTCAAACCACATGTTTGCGGGGCCATCCCACTCCCAAAATTTCCAAGGGAATATCGAGCTCTAATAAAGGCTTTTAAGAATGCCTACTGTTTTCTTTTAACATCTAACATTTAAATAAAAATTACCCAAAACCCTCCGAGAGATGATATTATCGAATAAAGATCATATGAGAATCAAATAAAATTTGAAAAAGCATACACTCATAGAAAATAATTGCTAAAAATAGCAAACATTGCCTGCTGAATATTAGTAGTTAATTTTGCTGCTATTGTATCAGTAGATCTGCTATTACAGCAGTAGTACTGCAATTTCAGAGTAGCAGGCTTACTGCTGAAAAGTTTGTTGTTTGCTGAAAATGACTGCTGCTTAATTATGAAGGGGATGTTAGCAGAAAAAATAGAACACATATGTAAATGTGTGCCTCACTGAATGCATATTTTCCATAACCTTTTTTCTTTAAATTTAGAAAAAAAACAGCAGATTTTGTTAGTTGAAATAGCAGTAAGAAATGTTTGCTAATACAGCAATCCTTATGTTTGCTGAAACAGCAGTAATATCTGCTTTCCCATTTTTAGCAGACAATGGGAATGTTTTAGCAGTAAGAAATGTTTGCTAATACAGCAATCCTTATGTTTGCTGAAACAGCAGTAATATCTGCTTTCCCATTTTTAGCAGACAATGGGAATGTTTTAGCAAACATTTTTGCTGTTTTGAATAGCAAATTTGGTTGAATTTAAATTTGGATTGAATCTATTATAAAGGGTGATTTTTTTGAGGTTAGGATTTTCATGCATTAGTATTTGACAGATCACGTGGGATTTCAGACATGGTGTCAAAGAGAAAGATGCTCAGTATGCTTTGACATTTCATCATGAATAGACTTTGGTTGATTTCAGACATGGTGTCAAAGAGAAAGATGCTCAGTATGCTTTGACATTTCATCATGAATAGACTTACTAACGAGCAACGCTTGCAAATCATTGAATTTTATTACCAAAATCAGTGTTCGGTTCGAAATGTGTTCATTCACCGTAACGTTGCGTCCAACAGCATCTTTGAAAAAATACGGTCCAATGATTCCACCAGCGTACAAACCACACCAAACAGTGCATTTTTCGGGATGCATGGGCAGTTCTTGAACGGCTTCTGGTTGCTCTTCACTCCAAATGCGGCAATTTTGCTTATTTACGTAGCCATTCAACCAGAAATGAGCCTCATCGCTGAACAAAATTTGTCGATTCACTGAAAATGATTTCACTGAAAATGATTCACTGAAAATGATTTGCAAGCGTTGCTCGTTAGTAAGTCTATTCACGATGAAATGTCAAAGCGTACTGAGCATCTTTCTCTTTGACACCATGTCTGAAATCCCACGTGATCTGTCAAATACTAATGCATGAAAATCCTAACCTCAAAAAAATCACCCTTTATTAGGAAAAAGATATTAAGTTCGCCCGGGCCGACGTTTGGATACCCAACACCTCGCGTATATATGTTAACCATCTTTCTTCGCGGTTCAGTTGGCGAAATTTATCAGGTACTATGCTATTCATAGAAGTCATGTAAAAACTTCTCCCCATAGAAGTGTCGCCCTGCGGGTCGCCGTTGAGATTCGGCTATAAAAAGGAGGTCCGTTATCATTGAGTTTAAACTTGAATCGGACACCACTCATTGATATGTGTGAAGTGCTTCTTTAATGAAATGTTCATGGAAAAATGTTTGCTCTACTCCCTCATACCTTCCTTTGGACTCCTATATTGAAGTGGGTAAATATGTCTAGTTTGGGGCATATTTAGAGAGTGAGATGGCCACCCAGATACTTGGCCCTTATAGTAAAATTAAACTTCGTGCTATACTTACAAAAACTTTTTAGTCTCATGTTACCATAGTCGTCAAATAAATCATATTTCATTTTAGCCCTGTATTGTCCTGATTGGTCAAAATATCCATTTGACGGCGAATGATTTTCGGGGTGGTATGGTACCTCAGACATTTCGCTCAAATATGGATGTCAAATTTGTGCTCTACTCCCAAATACCTTTCATTTAAGCCCAAAATTGACATGACCGATAAATATCTACGGTTTGGAGGGCTGGGCTGGACTGTCACTCCGCCATTTTGCCCTAAAAATAGGCATCAAATTCGTTCTTTACTCCCAAAAACCTTTCACTTGGCCCTATGACACGTTCGGGAAATAACTTCTGTTTTGGGGGTGATTTGGGGTTTATCCAAACACTTAGCCCTCAAACTGGATTCCTTTTCTACTCTCAACTACCTTTTATTTGAGACCCATATTGTCATGCTGGGTCAAATAACCTATTTAAGGTGTTTTAAGGAGGTTAAATTCCACCTAGATACTGTAAAACAAATTTTAATGTCATTTTCCTAACCTACTCCCAAATACCTTTTATTTGAGTCCCATATAGCCATGGCCGGCTTTTATGCCCATTTGGGGAGTTTTTGGGAACACCTCCCATTAAATGGACTTAATTTTTTTTTCGCCTTATTCGTAATCTACTCCTGAATACCTTTCCTTTGAGTCCCATATTGACATGAGCGTCCAGTATGTCTGTTTGGGTGAGTCTTGGGGTTGGGACGGCCCGCTGGGTACTTAGACTCAAATTCTAATACCATATTTGAATACCGATCGTTTCGCTTTTGATTTTGCGTGGTGTTTTTGATGTAAGGGGGAGGGTGCGACCCGAAAAACTATATAGCCTATGTTTCCCATCAGAGCAACCAACACAATCTGAAAATATTTCCAGAAAAACGGTTCTGCTGTTTTTGAGTCTATACGGAACAAACAAACAAAACGAAACCCATTTATTCATGGCATGGGCAAATATGACCATTTGGGACGTTTTTGGGAGGGTTGGGTGACTCCCCAAATCACGACCTGATTTTGTATGCCAGATACGTAATCTACTCCAGAATACCTTTTATTTGAGTCCAATATATACATGGATTTTTAAATTGTCTGATTGGAGGAGTTTTGGGGTTAGGGCGACTTCCTGGGTACTTGTACTCAATTTTTAAAACATATTCGAATTCTACTCTCCAACTTTCATTTAATACTCATATTGCCCCGATCGGTCCACTTTTTGTTTTAGGAAAAGGGGGGGAGGGTCCGCCCCCCTTCCGATATCAAAAAATTGTAAAGCCTGTAGTTCCTTCCAGACCAACCAACACAATCTTTTAAGAATTCAATATAATCGGTTCAGCCGTTTTTGAGTCTATACCGAACAAACCGTCAAACAAACATTCAAACAAACAACCACAAATTGATTTTTATATAAAAGAGATAGGTGCTTTATGAAAATATGGTCCGATTTGGTTCAAACTCGGCACGGACGTCGAGTGGTTCGATAAATATAATTCACAGTTCAAGTTGGTAAAAAAGAATATTGGTCTTAATGGAAGCTGTTTTAAAATGTAGACCGATCTGAACCATATATGGCACGGATGTCAAGAAGCCTTACATATGTCACAAATTTTTAACCGAAATCGGAATATAAACGCGGCTTTTATGGGTCCAAGAGCCTAACACAGCTCAGTGTGCTAAATTTCAGAAAAATAGGGTATGGGTCCAAGGACTTAAATAGGAAGATCTACAGCTACATCAAAATACCATCCGACCGCAACTATATAAGGCATGGATCTCGAGAAGCCTAACATAGCTCACTGTGTTAAATTTCAGCGAAATCGGATAATAAATCGGGCATTTATGGGCCAAAACCTTAATTAAGGAAATCTGTCTATATTGCAGCTGTAAACAAATATAGCCCAATCTTCAACATACTCAGTACGAATGTCGAAGAGCCTAACGCAAAGCATTGTTACAAATTTCAGCAGATAATAAATGTGGCTTTAATGAGCCTAAGATCTTAAATCAGCAGATTGATATCTATAATCTGATATATCCCATTTTCGAACTTAACTTGCCTAGGACAAACAAGTAAGAGCGTGCTAAGTTCGGCCGGGCCGAATTTTATATACCCTCCACCATGGATCGCATCTGTCGAGTTCTTTGCGAAGTATCTCTTTTAAGCCAAACAAAGAATAATGAATAAGAAATGATAAGCTATTGGAGCTATATCAAGTTATAGTCCGATTCGGGGCTCAAGAAGCAAACTCGGGAGATCGTTTTATATGGGAGCTGTATCAAGCTATTGATCAATTCAGACCATATTGCACACGTATGTTAAAGGCCATCGGAGAAGCCGAAATTTGTGCCAAATCGGATGAGAATTGCGCTCTTTAGAGGCTCAAGAAGCCAAGATCCCAGATCGGTTTATATGGCAGCGATATCAGGTTATGGACCATACTTCGCACAAATGTTGGAAGTGATACCAAAACACCACGTGCAAAATTACAGCCAAATCGGATAAGTTTTGATATCAAAACACTACGTGCAAAATTCTAGTCAAATCGGACGAGAATTGCGCCCTCTAGAGGCCCAAGAAGTCAAGACACGAGATCGGTTTATATGGCAGCTATATCAGTATAGTATAGCAGTATTTGAGGGCATGGACATGTATACCAAGCGGGGCAATACGTGATTCTAATGAAATGTTTTTGAGAGTTAAATATGAATATAAATAATTTACAAATTTAGACCATGTTAGATGGGAGCCGCAAACACTTTAGGGTGTAGCGAAGTTCACTAGGCCATCTTGTCTTCATATTTATAAAAATAAATTTCAGTTTGTTTGTTTATCTGTTCCGTTAAGACTTAAAAACGGCTGAAGCGGTATTTTTGAAATTTTCACAGATGGTGCATAATGGTCCTGTTGTGAAAATAGGGTACTACATTTCTTGATATCTGAAGGGGGGGCGGACCCTCCCCCTTACCCTAATGCGATTTAAGCGAAATTTTGTGTGCTCTCTTATAGTAACCAACTAACAACAATTTGGTATCCAAATTTCGGATGGGGTACCTAGGGGGACGCCCCACCCCCAAAACCTACCAAATATATTTATAGACCAATCACGACAATATGGGACTCAAACAAAAGGTATTTAAGCGTGGAAAACGAATCTGATATTCAAACATGGAATAAGTGTTTGGGGAGCCGTCCCACCCGCAAAACACACACAAATCGGACATGTTTACCGACCATGGCAATATGGGACCAAGTTTCTGGGGGTCCACCCCTTCCCCAAAACATCCTCCCAAATAGGGCTTATTTACTGACCATGGCAATATGGGACTCAAATGAAAGGTATTTAAGATTAGAAAACAAATCTGATATCCAATTGTCGGGGACCACCCCAACCCCAAAAACACTCCAAAATCGAACATATTTACGGCCATAGCAATATAGGGCTCAAATGAAAGGTCTTTAGAAGTAAAGAACGAATCTGATATCAATATTCGGAAAAAGTGTCAATGGGACCATCTCACCCCCATAATACCACCCAAATAGGAAATATTTGCTGACCATTGCAATATGAGGCTCAAATAAGGGATATTTTAGAATAGAACACGAATCTGATATATATTTTCAAAGCCAAGTCACTGAGTGGCCGCCCCATCCCCCAAAACACCCCCCAAACTGGTCATGGCTGCCTATGAAAAAATGGGGCTCAAATTAAAGGTATTCAGGAGTAAACCATGAATCTGATATCAACATTCGGGACCAACTGTCTAGGGGACGTCCCATCACCATAACACCCCCAAATAGGAAGTATTTTCTCACCAAGACAATTTGGGTCTTCAGACAGTGGAGCTCGATATTCAGTTTTTAGGGTCCATATCAGAAACCGATCATATGTGCTGGCTTTTGCAATAAGGGGTTTAAATGAATGGTATTTAAGATTAGAAAACGAATTTGATATCCAATTTTGCGGCCAATGGCAATATGGGGTTCAAATAAATGATATATAGATATATGAGAATAGAGCAGGTTGCTGATATATTTCTAGGGCTTAGTGTTTGGAAGACCACCCCACTTTCCAAAACAACCTTCGGGTATATTTACCGACCATGTTCATGTGGGGCTTAAATGAAAGGTATTGGGGGGTAAACCCAGAATTGATACCCACTTTCGGGATCGCAATATGGGGCTCAAATAAAGGTATTTGGGAGTAGAATTCAATAAAACTCCCTTCAAAGGGTAAACATTTTTCGACCATGCCAATATGTGGCTCAAATGAAAGGTATTTGAGATTAGATTAGAAAACAAATTTGATAACCAGTTCTGGGACCATGTGTTTGGGGGATGCTTCATCGTGTTAACTCCCCTTAAACCAAAGGCAATATGGGATTTAAATAAATGGTATTTGAGAGAAGAGCACGATGCTGTTATTTTTTCAGGGCCATGTGTCTGGGGACCACCTCACCCCCGAAAACACCCCTTAATCAGACATCATGAGAATATCGGGTTGAAATAAAGTATTTTCAGTATGGAGTACACCTTACATCCAAACCTAAATTCGTAGACCAATAAAGATCATATGGGATTCAGATAAAGGCACTTATATTGTTTAACTGTTAGTCAAGCGATATACTATTTGCGTAGCATGGTATTTCACTAAAAGCTCTTTAATTGTCGAATATAAATATTCAAAGGAAAATTTTGCTCCATATAAAGTAAAGGAAGACGCAGCGGTGCGGGCCCGGGTCAGCTAGTTTTCAATAAAAACTTAATTTCTACCACAAATTTTTGGGCACTTTGCCAATAAACCAAACAATTCTATGTAGACCTTGTCTACCTGTAATTTTATGCCTTTTAATTGCATGAGAGACTATAAAGGAAAACAGAGAGTAATAAAGAAAAGTGATAACAAAATATTCAGCACCTTTAAGAGTTTCTTTTTTTTTGCTTGGCTAAATGTTTGAGCCATTAAAAAGTCGTTAAAACTGATTTAATTTAGAACATAATCAAAACAGCAAAAGCAACGAAGGCTTATAAAGCTAAGAACAGCAGCAAATACCCAAAAAATCACAAGAACACTATGGATGCATACTTTTAGCCATGAGTGCAAGTGCAGTAAGGCACTCCAACTCGAAGGAAATGGGAATAAGACTGGGAAGAAAATTCCGAGTGTTGTTGCTTACTCTATAGCTGAGCGGTGAAGGGAATGGGGGGGGGGGGGGGTTGGGTTGGAGGGGAGCACAATGAATTGTAAACATGATCAGCAGCATTGCATGAATTATAAAACGACAGAAGCAGTAACTCCAGCAACAGCAGCAACATCGTTGGCATGGCATAGCAAGTTGGCCCAACAATCATTGAAGTATTCACCGCGGGGTAGGAGAAGACCCCAATTGATTGCATTAGCACACCGTAAACCTGGCTAAGAACTCAATAAAGTAAGACAACGATCGATGTAAAATGATTTTCGGCCAACAACAACAACAACAATGCCATGCATATTTTATTATCATCAGGCTGAGTGCTGTGCCACGATCGCCACACATCCATCCTCACACAGGGTAATCAACCATAATCAATTGAAGGGTGTGGACTGACTTTCTTTTATGCACCAATTCATAACAATTTCAATTTTATTGACATATTCGTTGCAAAGTTACTCCTTTTTTGTTGCCCTGCTTCTTGGGGCTGCTTTTGATTGCATTCCTTTTTGGCGTTCATGTTTTTTTGAGTAAGATATGCATAAGCGTTTATTCGTTGGATTGGCTGCATGTGTAAGGTGAAGTCAGAAGTCGACAATAAGAAGTTCACTACCCCATGGCCGTAGCTCGCTGAAATATGGCCTCAAGTGAATACCCCCTTTTAAGTAAATTTCTGGTCTATCCTCTCCATTTACCACCCTGAAAACCCTCCTACTGAAAGGGAACTTTTTAAGAGCCACTTTTCTCAAATCTCTTAGTGACCCATGCGTGACTTTAAGAAGTTCTCTGCTCATCTGGATCATCCTTCCCTCTTTATCATGTTTTCGAGCCTTGTTGACTTATTAACTTAAGTAGGCCTTAAGTGAATACCCCCCTTTTAAGTAAATTTCTGGTCTATCCTCTCCACTGACCACCCTGAAAACCTTCTAACTGAAAGGGAACTTTTTGAGAGCCACTTTTTTCAAAAGGGCTTGAATATATCGACCTTCCCGATAAATAATTTCTTTTGCTACATACAGGTTTGTATAAATTTGCACTTTTTTTTATTCATGGTGGAAAGTTTGTCATGCAACTTGGGGTACAACAAAACCAGAAAAGAGGAAGAAAATAATATACAAAGATGTTGTTGGTGTTGATGTTGCTGGTGCTGGTGCTGGTGCTGGTGCTGCTGCTGTTACTCTTGTTGCTGCTACCGCTGCTGTTGATGATGATAATGACGATGATGATAGTGGTGTCGTTGTCGTTGCTGTTAACTTGCATGCATGCAATGCATATAAAAATAAAAATAACAATAAAATCAAATAACAAATTACATGCAACACTGGTCACACGATCATCATCAAAGGAAGCCACATTACATACAAATGAGGATCACCAAGAAGTACAAAAAGCATACTAACCAAAAACAAAAACAATCATCCCAATTCGTGCATTTTAATTCATCTGCAAAATTTGCTCGAGTATGAACATGGAGCATGCGCACAAACCACACAAAGCCTTCCTTACCTACGGTGAGAACACATTCCGCACTTGTCGATATAAGACAATGTGGCAAATGAAATCAGAAAGACAATTGTTGTTATAACTAGGGCCCATGTGATGAGGATGAAGGAATGAGATGAAACTAGTCTTTGGCTCAGTAGCTGGGAAAAAATTAGCTTTAATTTATTTTTAATAAGCAGACAAGAGATTCATCTGCCTTGCTTTTTGTAAATTTTGATAAAACAAAGGAACATTTGATAAGAGTTTCAGGAATGTATAGAAATAACCAGTAAGGAAAGGCAATAGTCGAGCGGAGCCGACTAATATAATTGCTAACACCATCGAGTCTGGGATCTAGTCAGACTTCAAATAAAACATCTCGTGCTAAAATTTGTAAACATCGGACCAAAATTGTGGCTACTAAAGCATTAAAGGGCTATATCGGATGAAAGATATGTATAGGAGCTTTATCTAAATATGTACCGATTTTTAAAAAATTTTGCCCACGTATTAAAACGTCAAGACAGACAAACTTACATAGCTAAATCGAATCAGGAAGTGATTCTAACCCGATCGGTATGCTTATCAAAGGGTCTAGCACTTCTTCGTAGTGTTATAGTACCCTATACCACAGTAGTATAGGTAGTGGTAGTAGGTATAAAAAGACAAGGAAGACCAAATCGTGGTTTATAAAAATCGGGAAGAACAACCATAAAAATATAAGACTGAGGACACAGGAGGTTAAGTTAAGTATAGCACGCCCAGCTCCGAATGCCATAAGCTTCCGACATAAGGTAAAAACCAACTAGACAAAATTGGGAAAACTACTCAGAGGAAGACTTGGCTAAGATACTCCAAGATTGTCCAAGCATAAAGAACATTTACTACAATGTCAACAGGATTACGATTGCAATAGTGGCGTCTTTCGTAGATAGTTGTCTTTTTCGAGAAAGGAACCAATAAAAATCCTAACTAACCAGGGAGATTCGCAACATTTGTAAATAGGGTTACCACCATAAATAACCTATGACAAAGGCGGACTGAGGAAAGATTTAAAACCATCAGAAATTACGGGTCTTGGAGATGGCATGAGTCTGGGCTGTACCTAGAGGGTCTCAATTTCAAACCAAAGAAGACTGAGATCAGCCTGTTCTCATGAAAGACAAAAGTGGGCCAATTTGATGCACCACATTTCCTCAACACAGGTTAAGTTAATCCGCCCCATGCCACTATAGACATACACCTAACCCAGTAATCGGCTTGTTGTGCGCTATAAAAACTAAAAAGTAAAATCTAAGTTAAGAATTTCGTGCTACTTACGAAATCCTTAATTGTTTTCCATGCCACGCCCCTAAGTTGGTTCATTCTAGTATTGTCTCCCCATCTAAGTGCCGGAGGACACAATACCAGATATGAACCAACTTAGGGGCGTGGCATGGAAAACAGTGAAGGATTTTGTAAGTAGCACGAAATTCTTAACTTAGATTTTACTTTTTAGTTTTTAGAGCGCACAACAAACCGATTACTGGGTTTGGTGTATGTCTATAGTGGCATGCATTTTGCAACATAACGATTTCGATATCTGACATACTGTTAATTGGGTTGATACGATGCTGAAAGGCCGCATTATCAACGCATCATTGCAAAAGGGGTCGATAAAGATGATTATTACCAGAGCAACTTCGCAAGGAGGGGTTTCATCTCCTCTCTTGTGGAGACCTCTCTGAGGTCTTTCGAGAGTGAAAAGGTTAAGGTCATTGCCTACGCAGATCACGTCGTCATCATCGTTGTTTACGGTGGTCGTTCATCCAATTCTTACCTATGATTGTATGGTGTGACACAAAGCTCTGGTCAACTGGGACATGAGAAGAAAGATCACCATGAGACTCAGGGAGTCAGTCATTTCTCTGTTCTGCGGGGGTGGGGGGATGGTGAACCCTCATTGCAAATGCAAATTTGCCCATGAACATTAAGGAACAGGGGCAAGCTTCTCCCATATCAATGAGTGCTGTCCGATCAAGCTTAATGATAAAGGACCTTCTTTTTATGGCCGATTTCGATCGGCGTGGCGCAGTGCGACATCTCTTCGGGGAGAAGTTTTTATATGGCTGCCATACCAAATGGTACAGTACCTCGCATAACCACACCTAAAATTTTTTTTCTGATGTTCTCGCCAGGATTCGAACCCAGACGTTTAGCGACTAAGGCGCACATGTGAACCTCTATGCTACGGTGGCCTCGGTCGGTATTTTGGCATGCTATATGCGCCGAGACTGAATATATACCAGGGCGTCCTTCCTTGTTGATGGGTTTGAAGTCGTTTATTCGAACAGGGATCTCTTGAGTGGGGGCACTCCGTCCTCTCTGGATGGGGGCACTGAAACAGGAGTTTTAATTGAATTCTTTGGAATCAAGAATCCTAAAGGCTTCTAGACGGGAGCAGTCATTCTGGCGTTCTGTAAAGCCCCGATTTGGCCGACTTGATCATACTATCGATGGTGAGAGTTTTTATACCCTCCACCATATGTTGGGGGTATACTAAAATCTTCACTCCGTTTGTAACACATCGCAATATTGGTCCAAGACCCAGTAAAGTATACATACACCGAAAAAAAATTGTTTGCTGATATGAGCAAACACTGTCTGCTGATATTGAATTCAAAATTTTTGATCTTCTAAACAACAATTGAGGCATTTGATGTATATAAATAAAACAATTGCAAATTTTAGGCTTTAATATTTTGTTAAAAAGTATAAATATAGTAGTAGAAGTTTTTTTGTTTGGGGTTCTTTAAATTCGTTAAAAAAATAAGCAAAATGTAGAAAACTTGAAAAAATTTTAAATTATATGCTTGTAAAATTAAAAAACAATTGAAGACATTTTGAAGATTTTTTAAACTTTTTTTTAATTTTGAAAACAGCAGAACATGTTTGCTGTTTTGCCAACAAATTACTGCTGTCCCATTTTCAGCAGACTTTCGGCTGTTTCAGCAAGCATTTTTGCTGCTGCTTACTAACAAATTTCTATGAGTGTATTCTTGCAATAGGTCTGCCGTTATAGCTAAATGTTTGCAATTTCAGAACAGCTGAATGACTGCTGAAAAGTTTTGTGTTTGCTGAAAATGACTGCTGCCTTATTTATGAGAAATAAAATATGAAAAATCAATGCAAGAGAATTTAAGAGAAGATTTTAATTTTTTGAAACAAAAACAAGTAATGACGGACTAAAGCAGGGCGGAGAAAGCAAGGGACAAAACATTGTTGTTCCATTGGCACAAAGGCTGTTGTTGTACTTATTGCCAAGGGACAGCAAGGAACAAACGGTGTTGAGGTAGTTAGCTCGAAAATGGAAAAAATTGGGAAAAGGGAGATTTATGAAATGTTCAAAAATGAGATATTTACTAGTACACAAAAGGAGATATGTATGTATGTATGTGTTAGCAGCAATGCAGCATAGTCCAATAAAACAATAAATATGCAAAAAGATAGATTTAAAGAAGTTTCATGAGTGGGATGCTGACCATTGGAAATGTGTTTGTGCAAATAAATAAATAAATAACTATAAGAAGCAGTTATGAGCATACCAACAGAGCAATTAAATTTACTAGTGACTTGAGCCACCGACCAATGGATGCGAGGTCATGTGTACAAGGAATCTGTGATCGAGTAATTCGTTTTCAGAAATATTCCTCAAATTCAAATAACACTCTTCCAACATTATTTCTCATGGCCATTGGCTCGACTCCTTTTGGATAAAAGGCCTAAAGTAATCAAAAGACATGATGGGCCTAATAGATATAAATAATAGCATAAAATAAAAAAAGCAAAAAAATCAATTGTCAGCTCAGCAATGTTGGAAAATGTTTGTTAAAACAGCAGCCCTTTGTTAGCTAAAACAGCAGTAATGACTGCTTTCCCATTTTCAGCAGACACAAATTGTTGTTTTAGTATGCAAAATTGGCCTTTTTAAGTAAAATGATCGTACAGACCTCAATCCTTGAATGGCGCAAAAATTTTTTTTCTACATACTTAGGGACTATTTGGGTCAATGATCATATATTATAAAAGCTGGTGGTCTCAGCTCTGCGTTTTGAGAACTCGAAGGAATTTCCCAGTTTTTTTTTTTGTAAAAAAGTGTCAATATTGTACTTCACATATCTCCTACTCTTTACAGTACTGTAACCAAAATTGAGAGTATTAGATCAAATTTTCTTTATAAAGACAAAAAGAAATAAAATTACCTTTTTTGACGAAAAAATTCCAAAAAGTGATTTTTTCCACATTTTTGATTTGTAATTCGCATAACTTTTGACTGAAGAATCGGACCTTAGCAAATACACTATAAAAGATATCCTACGCATGTTCTTTTTTTGAACATCGGACTTTAAATGCGCTTTCGGCAGCCCAAACAAAATTTTGTAGAGCCAAGGTGACCCACTTCATCAATGGGTCTTTGGGTACTCTACGGCTCTCATTTTTTGCACAAAAGCAGATTAACACCTCAGCTATGTACAATTTCATGAATATATCTTTATCAGTTCTAAACAGGCAGACTTTTTTCTATTTAATTTTTCTCCATCCCACTGTGCGACGTCCTGTTTGGGGAACCTGAAACTTTTAATAAATTCCCTTATGCTATGTCCTCATTGACTCGGTTTGCTTATGTCGTTTTGGAGAACATCTCAACCGTTCACACTAATTGAGATGTTTTGGAAATTTAATTGTTCACATTCCAACATAAATGTTATGATGCATTATTGTTAAGATTTATTTTTCATTGCTTTATCTGTAAAATTTTGTTTATTCTATATTCTTTTTTGAAAAAAATTCAATTTTTATTTTTTGACTTCAGAGCTGTGTTTAGTCAGAACAATGTAGGCATTTATTTGGGCTCATATGCTTTGAATGACTCGTTTTTGTGGCAAACGAGTCGTTTTGCCTTATAAATTGTAAAGGAAAAGCGACTCGTTTTCAGAGCATTATAAAGGGAAAACAGCTTTGGTCTGAAAAAAGTTCTAAATAACAAGTAGCTCTTAGTTCGGACTAGTAAAGGGTGATTTTTTTGAGGTTAGGATTTTCATGCATTAGTATTTGACAGATCACGTGGGATTTCAGACATGGTGTCAAAGAGAAAGATGCTCAGTATGCTTTGACATTTCATCATGAATAGACTTACTAACGAGCAACGCTTGCAAATCATTGAATTTTATTACCAAAATCAGTGTTCGGTTCGAAATGTGTTCATTCACCGTAACGTTGCGTCCAACAGCATCTTTGAAAAAATACGGTCCAATGATTCCACCAGCGTACAAACCACACCAAACAGTGCATTTTTCGGGATGCATGGGCAGTTCTTGAACGGCTTCTGGTTGCTCTTCACTTCAAATGCGGCAATTTTGCTTATTTACGTAGCCATTCAACCAGAAATGAGCCTCATCGCTGAACAAAATTTGTCAAAATTTGAACACATTTCGAACCGAACACTGATTTTGGTAATAAAATTCAATGATTTGCAAGCGTTGCTCGTTAGTAAGTCTATTCATGATGAAATGTCAAAGCATACTGAGCATCTTTCTCTTTGACACCATGTCTGAAATCCCACGTGATCTGTCAAATACTAATGCATGAAAATCCTAACCTCAAAAAAATCACCCTTTAGTTCTAAGCCGAATCTTATATACCCTCCACCATGGATCGCATTTGTCGAATTCTTTGCGCGGTATCTCCATTTAGCCAAACAAAGAGTAATGAATAAGAACTGATAAGCTATTGGAGGTATATCAAGCTATAGTCCTATTCGGACCATAAATGAATTGAATGATAAACATTGTAGAAATCATTGTGTAATGTTTCACTTCATTCGGAAAGAATTGCATCTTGTAGGGGCTCAAGAAGCAAAATCGGAAGATCAGTTTATATGGGAGCTGTATCAAGATATAGATCGACTCAGACCATATTTCACATGCATGTTGAAGGTCATGGGAGAGGCAGCACAAAATTTCAGCCAAATTGGATAATAACAGCGCCCTCTAGAGGCTCAAGAAGTCAAGATCCCAGATCGGTTTATATGGCAAGGTTATGTACCGATTTGCGCCATACTAAGCACAGTTATTGGAAGTCATAACAAAACACCTCATGCTAAACTCCAAATCTGATGGGAATTGCGCCCTCTAGCGGCTCAGGAAGTTAAGATCCAAGATCATTTAATATGGCAGCTATACCAGGTTACTAACCGATTGAAACCGCACTTAGCACAGTGGTTGGAAGTGACACCAAAACACCACGTGCAAAATTACACCCAAATCGGATTATAATTGCGCCCTCTAAAAGCTGAAGAAGTCAAGACCCAAGATTGGTTTACATGGCAGCTATGAACCGATTTGAACTATACTTAGCACAGTGGTTGGAAGTGATACCAAAACACCACGTGCAAAATTCCAGTCAAATCGGACGAGAATTGCGCTCTCTAGAGGCTCAAGAAGTCTAGACCCAAGATCGGTTCATATGGCAGCTATATCAAAACGTAGACCGATTTGGCCCATTTACAATCCCAAACGACCTTCTCTAATAAAAAGTATTTTTGCAAAATTTCATGCGCTTAACTCTACACCTTCGAATGTTAGCGAGCTGTCGACAGACGGACGGACGGACCATATTTGGCTCAGTTGTTGGAAATCGTAACAGAACACCGCATGCAAAATTTCAGCCAAATCTGACAAAAATGGCAGCTTGTAAGGCCTCAAGAAGTTAAATCGGGAGATCGGGTTATATGGGAGCTATCTCAGGATATAGACCGATTTGGACCATACTTAGTACAGCTATTGAAAGCCATAACAAAACTCCATATGCTCAATTTCATCCGAGTCGGACAAATATTGCGGCTTCCAGGGGCTTAAAAAGTCAAATCGGGAGATCGGTTGATACGAAAGCTACATCAGGTTATAGACCAATTTAGAACGTACTAGGGTCAGTTGTTTGAAGTCACAACAGAATACTGCAACATGCAAAATTCCAGCCAAATTGGATAAAAATTGCGGCTTGTAAGGTCCAAGAAGGGAGATCGGTTCATATGGTATAGACCGATTTGGACCGTACTTGGCACGGTTGTTGGAAGTCATAACGGAACACAACATGGAAAATTTCATCCAAATGGGATGAAGATTGCGGCTTCCTGGGGCTCAAGAAGTCAAATCGGGAGATCGATTTATATAGGAGCTAAATCATGTTCTTGACTGATTCAAACCGTATTTGACACGGTTATTGGAAGCCATAACGGAACACTGCATAGAAAATTTCAGCCAAATCGACTGAAAATAGAGGCTTTTAAGGGCTCAAGAAGTCAAATTAGGAGATCGGTTTATATGGGGGCTATATAAGATTATAGACCGATTTGAACTGTACTTGACACAGTTCTTTGAAATCATAACAGAAAATTTCAGACAAATCGGACAATAAGGGCTCAAGAAGTCTTCTAAGGGCTCAAGAAGTCAAATCGGGAGATCGGTTTATATGGAAGCTATATCAAAATCTGAACCTATATGGCCCATTTGCAATACCCAACGACCTAAATCAATATTAAGTAAAAGCAAATTTTGCCCATGAACATTCCACTAAGGAACAGGGGAAAACTTCTCACATATCAATGAGTGCAGTCCGATTTAAGTTTTTAGGCTCAATGATAAGGGGCCTCCTTTTTACAGCCGGGTCCGAACGGCGTGCCGCAGTGCGACACCTCTTTGGAGAGAAGTTTTACATGGCATAGTACCTCACAAATGTTGCCAGCATTAGGAGATGCAAACCATTGCTGAAATATTTTCTTATGGTTTCGCCAGGATTCGAACCCTAGCGTTCAGCGTCATAGGCGGACATGCTATTCTCTGCGCTACGGTGGCCTCCCTCACATCAATATCAAGCGGCTAGCTTTACGCGTTCGACCGCTTTCATGATTTCGACAGACGGGCGGACAGACATGGCTAGATCGTCTCAGAACGTCGAGACGACCAAGAATATTTATACTTTATGGGGTCTTAGACGAATATTTCAAGGTGTTACAAACGGAATTAATATACCCCCATCCTATGGTGGAGGGAATAAAAATGAGCCATTTTTCACAGGCTATTAAATGAACCATAATGAGAACTACATATCAGCATCGTTTTACAACTCACAATATATGGCAGCCATCCATCCACTGAATACACCACATTGACATGTGGTCAAAATCAAATTTGAAGCCATGACCAAAAATAAACTAATTGATCATAAATCAAATGCGTATTTCCAAAAACAAAATAAATAAATAAGAAATCATAATCGAGCTTCATCAGATCACCACAATGATAGCTTCGATGAAGAGAGAGAAAAAAAAACCAAAAACTTCACTACAATGCATAGCAGCAGCGATAACAACGAAAATCATAGACAAGCTGGCTTGCCAGCCAGCCAGCCGGCCAGTGAGCCAAATTTGGTCAAACTACCAACAAAATGTTGGACAAGACCATTAGAAGTTCATTAGCCACTTTATGAGCAATTTATAGTCACCAACTATGGCAACAATGTAATAATAATTAAAAAAAAACAACAACAAATCTCACCAAAAAAAAAGTGGAGAAGACTAGTCGCCGCAGAAGAAGACGACAATGAATGACGACGACGGTGATGATGAAGATGATATATAGAAATAAGGTATGAAAGAATATTTGCACACTGGGGTAAATTTGTATACCCAATGCATGTACTGTGGTAACACCCAGAAGGAAGAGAGATAGCCCCGGATTAAATTTCTTTTGTGTTGTTCTAGACCCTTCCGTCTGTCAGGCTGTCTATGTATTTCATTGTGGAGGCCACCGTGGCGCAGAAGTTACCTTGTCGGCCTATGACGCCAAATGTTTGGCTTCGAAGCCTGTCGAGAACAGAAAAAATCACTGTAAAAACTTTTCCCCACATCCTATGGACTCGGCTATAAAAATAATGTCCCTTGTTAATGGGCTTAAACTTTAGTCGAACGGAAGGAAGATAGACCCGGATTAAATTTCTTTTGAATCGTTCTAGAACCTTTTGTCTGTCTGGCTGTCTATGTATTTCATTGTGGAGGCCACCGTGGCGCAGAAGTTACCTTGTCGACCTATGATGCCAAATGTCTGGCTTCGAAGCCTGTCGAGAACAAAAAAAATCCATATAAAAACTTTTCCCCACACCCTATGGACTCGGCTATAAAAAGAATGTCCTTTGTTAATGGGCTTAAACTTTAGTCGAGCAGCATTCATTGATAAGTGGGAAGTTTTCCCCCAAAACCTCTGTTGAATGTTAGAGGCCAAATTTGCATACAAATAAAAAGGCTATTTATTTGATTTTAATCTTCCAAGGTTACTACTGAAATTATGTCTTTTTATTTTGTTTTTTATAACCCCCACTGTGTTTCTCATCGATATTCACATTAATGGCCAGCGGAGAAACATCTGATTGCAGGGGTGCCAGCGGATCATTGACAAATAGAAGAATTCTTTCAAACCGCGTAGATGAGTAAGAATTGATGTCTATGAGCTAAGAGTATTTGCTTTAATAATTTGAATTATTTTAAGAGTCTAACTCGCGGTTAGCTTGGCTAGTGTGACAACAAATGTTCTATGTGTTGTAACAACAACGTTACTTGAGAAACACTCTTAAAAGAGCGTAGCTCACTCATAACCACAACTACAACAAACTATAGTAAGAGCAACAATGCGGAAACAAGTTTAAAACTCTTTGGGGATGTTGGTTGGCTAACTGGCTGGCGGACTGGTTGGTTGCTTGGTTGGTAAGCTCGGATGGGTGTGTGTGAGCGCGCCCGCCTTGGATTCAGCCAAGACAAACATTAACAACAACAGCTACAACAACAAAAAAGTAAACACACAATCAGTGGATCGTGCAGCGCAGACAATCTGGGTCACAATTTGCCATTGAACCGGTGACGTCACAAGGGGCCAATGACCGTAGTAAAGCAGCCCAACAGCAACACCAAACAGTACGAACAGAAGCAGCAGCAGCAGCATCATCATCATCATCAACCGTAGCCGCAAACCGCAGCAGCACCAGCAGCAACAACAACGATCGCATCAGCAACCATGATCACGATAGTGTACCGAAACGACCAAGTACCTTAACCAAGCTGTATGTTTGTGTGTCCGTACCTTCCGTATGTAAGCATTGGTAACAACAGCAAACATTTGACTTAAATACACACACACACACACACACGGACATGAAACTTCTGTACCAATGCAAAAAAGAAAAGGAAAAAGACCTTTGTGTGAACTGTTTCGGTGTTGCCAACGAAAGGCAAATGATTCAATTCTAAGTAAATATTCTAGGATTTGTGGATTATTCCTAAGAGTTAGGAACAACGTAAATAATATGAATAAGCATGCATACATAGAATGAAACTATTACGAAATCGTTTACAGATCGAATGGATAGTGTTTAACTGTTAATACACAAACACACACTAACAGAGATCTTTGATTTTTTAGGGTAGGTCATGGCTAATACTAAGCTACAGAGTGTGGCTTGTCAAGCTTTTAAACTGGTCAAAGTCAAAGTTTATATGCCTACCAGCTGAACTGGAACCGCTACGCTGTGCCTTCTTTCACACTCTTACACCTTTTATTGGAGTTCTATATTGGCATGGTTGGTAAACAAGTCCCATTTGGGGGTGTTTTGGGAGTGGCACTACCCCTCAGACATTTCGCTTTCAATGTGGATATCAAATTCGTGCTTTACTCCAAATACCTTGCGTATGAGCCACATATGGAGGCCACCGTAGCGCAGAGGTTAGCATGTTCGTCTATGACGCTTAACGCCTGGGTTCGAATCCTGGCGAGACCATCAGAAAAAAATTTCAGCTATGGTTTTCCCTTCCTAAAGCTGGCAACATTTGTGAGGTACCTGTAAAACATCTCTCCAAAGAGGTGTCGCACTGCGGCACGGCGTTCGGACTCGGCTATAAAAAGGAGGACCCTTATCATTGAGCTTAAAACTTGAATCGGACTGCACTCATTGATATGTGAGAAGTTGCCCCTGTTCCTTAGTGGAATGTTCATGGGCAAAAATTGCATTGTGAGCCACATATTGCCATGGTGAAAGATATTCAGATTCATGCTCTGTACTCACAAGCTTACATATAAAATTCAATTTGGGTTTGTCGGTTTGTTTGTTTGCTCCGTATAGATCAAAAACGGTTGCACCGATTACCTTGAAAGTTACACAGATTGTGTAGGTTGGGCTGGAAGGAAACATAGGCTTCATAATTTTTTGATATGGGGAGGGGGGGCGGACCCTCCCCCTTACCCCAAAAGTACTACCCAAAAATAAAAGTGGACCGATCGGGACAATATGGTATTCTTACGAAAGATATTCAAGAGTAGAGTACAAATTTCAGAATAAAAGTTGGGTCCAAGTACTTGGGGGGCGGCCCCAGCCCCAAAACTCCTTAAAATAGGTTTATTTGACGATCATGACAATATGGGACTCAAATGAAAGGTATTCGGGAGTAGATTACGAATAAGGTCAGGAAGCATGAATAGCCTTTATAATTTATTGATATCGGAAGGGGGCGGCCCCTCCAACGTTACCCCAAAAACACCACCCAAAATCTAAAGTGGACCGATAAGGACAATATGGGTATCAAATAAAAAGTATGTGGGAGTAGATAACGAATCTTGCCAACAAATTCATGTCGAAGTATAGGGGGTCACCCCACCCCCCCACAAACACGCCCAAAATGGGCACATCAGCCAATCACAGATATATGGGACTCGGTTTGTTTATTCGGTATAGACTGAAAAACGGCAGAACAAATTTTCTAGAAATTTTCGCTGTAGGTTGGTCTGGAAGAAAACATAGGCTATATAATTTTTCGGTATCGGCAGAGTGACGGACCCTCGCCCTTATGCCAAAAACACAACCCAAAATCAAAAGTGGACCGATCGGGACAATATAGGTATCAAATGAAAGGTATTGGAGAGTAGAATACGAATTAGGTATTAGAATTTTAGTCTAAGTGCCCTTCGGGCCGCCCCAACCCCAAAACTCTCCCAAACAGACATATTGGTCGTCCATTTCAATATAGGGCTCAAATGAAAGGTATTCGGGGGTAGATTCCGAATCTGGCATACAAAATCGAATCGAAGTATTGGGGGTCACGCCAACCCTCAAAAACGCCATTAGACCCATTATGACTATATGGAACTTGGCTGAACCGATTTTCTTAATATGTTCATAGATTGTGTACGTCTGTCTGGAAGGAAACATAGTCTATATAATTCCTAGATATCGGGTGGAGGCGGACTCTCCCTTTAACCCCCAAAACGCCTCTCATATCTGAAAGTTGTCCAATGGCCACGAAAACGAATATGGTATTAAAATTTGGGTCCAAATACCTTGCGGGCTGCAATGGCACTTATTGGATGTCCACATTCAGAGAGATAAACGACGAGTATATATTCTTTATAGGGCTGGAAATAGATATTTCGATGTGTTGCCAACGGAACACAATCTTCCAATCAGCGACGAAGCTCATTTTTGACTCAATGGGTACTTAAATAAGCAGAATTGTTGATTTTAGCGTGAAGATCAGCCAGAAGTATTGCAAGAGCTACCAATGCATCCAGAAAAGGTCACAGTTTGATGCGGTTTTTGGGCTGGTGGCATCATTGGACCGTACTTCTTCAAAGATGATGCGAATCGTAACGTAACTATGAATGGTGAGCTTAACCGTGAGATGATATCCAACTTTTTTTTGCCCAAAATGCAAGAGCTTGACTTGCATGACATGTGATTTCAACAAGACGTGTCTCATGCCACACAACAGGCGTAACAATGGACTTATTGAGAGGCGAGTTCGGTTACAGTTCAATTGGTCGCCTAGATCGTGCGAATAAACGCTTTTAGACTATTTTTTGTGGGGCTATTTTAAAGCTCATGTCTATACAGATAAGCCCGCTTCCATTGACGCATTGGAAGATAACATTGAAGCATTTATTCGTGAGATGCCGGCCGAAATGTTGGATAGAGTGTGCTAAAACTGGACTAAGCGGATGGACCATTTGGGGCACAGTCACGGCCAACATTTGCATGAAATAATCTTCAAACATTAAATTATATGGACTGTACCATTGATTAAAATAAAGATTTCATGTATTTTTCTGAATTTTATGCATTTTTTTGAAAAACTTTTCTATAGCTCTTAAAAACTCACATTTTACTTTAATTGGTGTGAGGAAATCAAGTCGGGCAATGATGGGCTCTTATAAGGTTCAACAATTCAAATCGTTGTAATCGATTTTTATGGGAGTGGCATTTACGAGTTGGCAAGAGGCCAACAAACTTCAACTAAATCGTATAAAAATTGAGGCGTATAGAGACTTATGAACTCGAATCCCGATATCGGTGGGGGCTTTATCTATTTATGGCGTTTCTGGCAGGGATTTGGTATTATTATTGATATGCACTAACGTACTTCCCATACCAAATTTCAGCCCAATCGTTCAAACATTGAGGCTCTAGGGCTCAATCGGGGGTTCGGGTTATAGGGGGTTTATATATGTGTTAAAGATCAAATTTAAGCCGGATTTGTTGTTAGTGTTGTTATTAAGCATAAACGTACATCAAGTACCAAACTTCAGCCAAATCGGACATTTAGTATACCAGGGACCCTTGAAGTCAAATTCGGGGAGTTATTGTAGTTATTGGAGGATATGGATCAATTTATATGGAAAATGTGTCTAAATCTGAACCATTTGCAGCGACCTTCATCGATAAGAAGAATCCGCGTAAAATTTCAAACGGAAAGCTTGCTTGCTCCGGCGGCATTATGATTTGGACGGGGGGACGGACATAGCGAGACCGACTTAGAAAGTCAAAAATCATTATTTCGGGGTGTCAAAATCTCGTAAGGAGAACAGCAACATTGGCGATCTCACGAGTTGGGAGGAATGCCTTGATAGAGGAGCTGAATGCCATACTTTTATCCTTTTGGACCTGTATATTGGGTGGGTGGTAACGAAGATCGCCCTCAGACCTAAGGTGTCGAGAACCTGGTAGTGCAGCGGGGCCGCATGCTATATGCGCCACAAGGGATTATGCACAAAGGAGTCTATTCTTGTGCGGATACCTTTCTGATAACCTTATTGTTATATAGTCTCCTTTTTTGTGACGAATCCGAACGGCACGCTGCATAGCGACACTACTTGTTAGAGACAATCCAATGGCAGCCGGTTGTACGTACCGAATTGACTCGATGAAGTTCTTGATCGACAAGTGGTGGCGCCTCCGTGTATTACACACTGCTACAACAACAACAACTTGTTAGAGAAGTTCAAAAATGGCGAATACAGTTCATATTGGACCATATCTAGATATATCTGTCATATAAAATGATCTTCCAATCAGGGTCTTATACCGCTAAAAGCTCCATTTACTGCCCAATTTACATGAAATTTGGAACATTGTGAGAACTGATGGTGTCTCGATGTCCGAATCGCATATGGTGCAAAGCAGCGTATATTTATACGAAGCTGACATATGGACCGATCAGCTGATTAGGCTTTTAAGTCCATAAAAGCCGAAAACTGGATTTCACTGAAATTGGAAACGGTGGTTTTTACTAGTTTTTTTTCGTATCTATCCCACTGTGCGCTGGAAGGTCCCCATTCTTATCCGAGTTGGTTGAAATTTTGCAATTGAGCTTAGGTATGACTTCCAAGCGCATGTGAAGTATTCTACGAGTCTGACCATGCAAATGCAAATTTGCCCATGAACATTCCACTAAGGAACAGGGACAAACTTCTCACATATCAATGAGTGCAGTTCGATTCAAGTTTTAAGCTCAATGATAAGGGGCCTTCTGTTTATAGGCGAGTCCGAACGGCATGACGCAGTGCGACACCTGTTGCCAGCATTAGGAGGGGAAAACCACCGCTGAAATTTTTTTCTGATGGTCTCGCCAGGATTCGAACCCAGGCTGCGATACGGTGGCCTCCACGAGTCTGACCATAGCCTATAAACGGATCTCCCAACGGAGTTTATAAATATCTGGGTGGCACAATTTTCATTAAATTTGGCTAAAATTTTGTATGGTTAAATGCCTTCCATAATCTATGCCAAAAATGGTCAAATCAGTTCGCAGTCGGATATAGCTCCCATAGAAACCTATATCCTAAGACTTTTTGAGCCTCTCAAAGGGTCTGATATAAATACTGTTGTTATGACCTTCAATTACGGACATCAAACTTCGTCTTAAAGAAGAATGACAAAAGCTGTCCATGGCCCAGGTTATGTGAGACTAAGCCCTGCCGAACTTCTCCCATTTCTACTTGTTTTTTACATTATTCTTACACATTGGCAACACTGTCCCCCTGTGTGAAGGTGATGGTGCAGTGTTGTGCATTTGATTGTTTATTACAAACCAGCCGAGTAACGAGAAGATCATTTTACATCGGAATGGATGGATGGATGGTTAGTTCATATGGATGGTTTGTAGTAACGTTTCATTTCTGGTTTTCCAAAGGCTAGCCGAGGATGATGATGATGATCATCATCATCATCTGTTTGGGTCGTGGTGTTCTCAGGTTTGTTGTGATTATTCACTTTGGACAAAGAGCGTGCGCGCAGTGCGCCGTCGCGTTAGCAGCAATGCAAGTTCCAGTGCCTGCGACAAAATCGCTGTATTCCTGAGGCCTTAACCACATATAGACTTTAGGTACCAGTTGTAAGCGGTGTTGCTGTCGCCTAGTTTTTCTTTTTCAGCTTTTTCCCCATCATCATTCTACTCTACCAGTTTTGTTTTTGTTCTTTTGGTGTAGTGCACATTCATAAGTACGAGTATTTCATGTCTAGAGACTGCAGGCGTTGGCTGCTGCATTCATGCCGCTGCAAATATTTGTGCTTCAATGCATTTTGGCTTTGAATGAGTTGCCCCTCCTTGCCCCCTTATGAGTTGCTCAAGTTGAAGCGCTAGGTGGTGGCTGCTTTTGTTGGCCTGGCTTGGCGTGAATAGGAAGAAGTTTTGTTATGGATTTCCTTGTTGTCATAGTTGTGGATGTTGTTGTAGTTGTTGATGTTGTTGTTAAAGCAAAGGTCGCATTTTTCTATTCAATTTCACATTCGCATGCATGCATTTTTAACTGGGATTCAGGGATTCCACTAAAATTTGTGTTTGTGTGTGTGTGTTTTTTTTTTTTGTTATTTTGATGGCATGAAAGCTTTTGGGGTTTTTGGAGGTTCGCAAAGGTTTTTCTTTGATATCAAAGTATTGAAATGAGAAGTAGTGTTCTCAGGTTCATAATAATTACAAATTATAAAAAACAAATTTAAATGCCAACATTCGTTTAAACAGTTCCAAATCAATTTCAAATGGTAGACAAAATTTAAACAATCACTTAACCCACATCGCCCTGGTCTTGCCATATGTCAAGGCAAAATTTTTGATGAGTTTTTATTGTAAGTAACAAATTGTAACGGTTTGACATTATGAAGTAAATTTGCTTGTTTAAGACAGATGAGTGCGCCTTTCAGAAAATTGGTCGTTTGTCATTGTTGAAACAGTTTAAGTCCAACCAAGTAAAAAGGCATTCAAATCGGCCGGGCCGAAATTTGGATACCCACAACCACGGACCTTTTGTCATAATACGGTGAAAAATTTATTATTTATGAACCCATAGCCACTATAAGTAAATATATTCTACTCTCCACCTTATTTATGAAGGCTATAAAAGGATCTAACACAACTCATTGTACCAATTTCATCGGCAAAAAAATGCACCTTTAATGAGCCTTATGAACTTAAATCTGGACATCATTAAATGTATGTGGCAGCTAAATCCAAATATAGACCCATAAGAACCATTTCAGGCATGGACATCGAAGGACTAAACAGGGTTCACTGTGCCAAATTTCAGCGAAATCAGACAGCAAATGCGCAAAGACCTTAAATAGAGAGAGATCGGTCTATATGACAGCTATATCCAAATCTGGTCCCATCTGAGCCAAATTGAACAAGGATATCGAAGGGCCTAACACAACTCATTGTCCCAAAGTTCAGCGAAATCGGACCATAAATGGGCCAAGACCACACATTTAGAGATCGGTCATATGACAGTTATATCGAAATATAGACCGATCTTAGCCATACTCGGTACGAATGTCGTGGGGCCCAATGCAACTTATTGTGCCAAATTTCACAATAAATGCGCCTTTTATGGGGACAAAACCTTAAATCGGGAGATCGGTATATATGGCAGCTATATTCGAATCTGAACTAATCTGAGCCAAATTAAAAAAGGATGTCAAGGAGCCTAACACTACTCCCTATCCCAAATTTCAACGAAATCTGGCGATAAATGCATCTTTTATGGGGCCAAGACCTTAAATAGAAAGACCGGTCTATACGGCAACTATACCCAAATCTAGGCCGATCTGGACTAAATCAAGCAAGAATGTCGAGGGACCTAACACAACTTAGTGCCCTAATTTCTGCGACTTCGGATAATAAATGTGGCTTTGATAAGCCTAAGACCTTAAATCGGGAGATGGGTATATATGACAGCTATATTCGAATCTGAACTAATCTGAGCCAAATTGAAAAAGGATGTCAAGGAGCCTAACACAAGTCACTATCACAAATTTCAGCGAAATCGGGCAATAAATGCGCCTTTTATGGGGCCAAGACCTTAAATAGAAAGACCGGTCTATACGACAGCTATACCCAAATCTGGACCGATCTGAACCAAATCAAGCAAGAATGTCGAGGGGCCTAACACAACTTAGTGCCCTAATTTCAGCGACTTCGGATAATAAATGTGGTTTTGATAGGTCTAAGACCTTAAATCGGGAGATGGGTATATATGACAGTTATATTCGAATCTGAACTAATCTGAGCCAAATTGAAAAAGGATGTCAAGGAGCCTAACACAAGTCACTATCCCAAATTTCAGCGAAATCGGGCAATAAATGCGCCTTTTATGGGGCCAAGACCTTAAATGGAGAGACCGGTCTATACGGCAGCTATACCCAATTCTGGACCGATCTGAACCAAATCAAGCGAAAGGACAAATATCCTGTAGGAGGATCCTGTCCCGGATAAGGCAAGGCGGATACTGAGGAAAAATAGAAAGGAGATCAGTAAGGCCTTCGGCATGTAAACCGATCACAAACTATTAAAGGGGCGCCTACACAGATTTGGTGCGGCTAGCGAGGTTCAGTGTGGGGCATGTGGAAAAGCTGACGAGATATGGAGCACTTTCTATTGATCCATAATATAAAACATTGAAGTGGACAAGCAAAGTGGATACTGAGGGAAAGTAGGATGGAGATCCGTAAGGCCTTCGTCATGTACACCGGTCACATATGACTAAAGGGACACCGGCAAAAGTTTGTTGCAGCTAGCGAGGTTCTGTATGGGGCATGTTGAGAAGGCGACGATATTATGGAGCACTTTGTATTCCAATGTCAAACTTTCGAAATAGAAATGTCTCATCGTACGGGAGCAGATGTTAAATCGGATTGGTATAAAAAAAGTACATAGAATAGAATAAGATTGCAAGGAATATGTGAAAACCACTGAGGTGGTGTAGGGTATATAAGTTTCGTCTCAGTCGAACTTAACGCGTTTTTACTTGTTCCTCCAAAGATCAGCTTTGAAGTTTGCATTATGTGGTATTTTCTTTAGCGCAAATTTAATTATGGTTATCAACATCAAAACCTTCTATTATACTTTTATGTGATATGTGGGATTTGTTATTATTACTTTATTAGATGCAGAGGTTGAATAAGTTATCAATGAATGGACGGACCTTAAGCACGGAATATTTATTAAGACATAATAATCTTCCGATATAATTTCAAATGCATTGCGATGCAATTGTGTTTAGAAAACTTTCATTATTCCAAGATATAATGAGTTTTGCTAGATTATAAGCCGAAATAGCTCAGTTGGGAGAGCGTTAGACTGAAGATCTAAAGGTCCCCGGTTCAATCCCGGGTTTCGGCAATAGCTGATATTTTACATGATAGGCAAAACCTCAATGAAAAATAGGAGTAATACCGAGCTTAAATAAGAAATGGATTTTTTTCTTAGGAGGTGTTGGGAACTTTGCTTCAATAGGCATAAAAATTAAACATTTTATTGAGCAGTCTTCGAGAGAGAGAGAAATAGGGAGAGAGAGAGAGAGAAATAGAGTCATAGAGACACTGACGATGCAGATGTTAGTTAATGTCAAATTAGTGACTAACATCTAAAAACTTTCTAGAAAATCACAAAAATTACAGCATACGCAAAAAAAAATTTCCTTACTAAACCATGTATAGAGATTTTAATAGTAAACTAAGTCTGCCAATACCGCTCCAGCAATTCGGACTTTAATGTGGTCGTAGTCATACTGAAGATGCAATCCTTGTAACAATAAATTGGAAAATCACAAACCGCGTTTGTTCTATAATTTACGGAATATGCAGTGATCAATCTAACCCACATTCTTTTGAGTTTCTCTCGAAAGAACATTTAAGCTAGCAACCGATGAAAATTCACTTCTAAATCCCCCAACAACTGCCAATGTTCAATAAAAGAAAAAAATTCCAATTAATTTTAATTTTAATTGTAACCGAAAGGTGTGCATTTTCTGGGCACATGTGAGCGAGCGATTAAAGAAGACAATGTACCTTGAAATGGACATCCTTTTCGCTTCTTGGCAGTGATTGACCACCAATCGAAAATGGACACAGAAGCAGTCCCAATGTTAGCACCTTTTCCAGCTTAGCCACAAAAATGATGAGTCTTTTTGTCTTTGGCTGACAGTTTTTAGGCGTGTGCCCAGAAGTTGTTGATATGCTTTGCAAATAAAAGATCTTCAGCGATTTGCTTGGTTTCATTTCATTTTACCTGCAAAACCTTTCATCAATTGAATTCATTCATAGAGCCATACACAAACGCACATATGGACGAAAGAAGCTCATGAAAGTGGCAAGAAAATCATCATACTCACACACGTACCAAAACAAAAAAAAAATTCTTAAATAGGCCAACATAGCAGAACTCATGGCAATGCATCACCGCAAAGGGTATTCTAGGCATTGTTACCTTGTGCCGATGGTGGACAAAACAATGAATCCATCAAGGTGGCCACTTGGCCACCACCAACAACAATGCAATGATTAAATGATTGTTTTTTGACGTGTGCTATTTCTTCGTGAATAGCGGACAGACAGGGAATGAGTGCATTACCATAATCTTTCATATGCCCAATTGTTAAATTTCAAGTTAGAAACTGATTGCAGAGCACCATAGATAAAATTCACCCAAAAGGAAGTTGGTAGCGCTAAGAGTCTACTTTGTCAAATATATTAAGAGGGTATTAACATTTAACAAAGTTTGGAAGGGAAATAAAGATGTGGGTAATTTAAGAGCAGACTTAGGTCCAAAAATAAAATTAAACTAGAGGCTTAAAAAGCCAAGATCCAAGATCGGTTTATAGCGCATGGACCGATTTGGCCCATCTACAATCCCAACCGACCTACATTTATAGAAGGTATTTGTGCAAAATTTCAAGCGTCTATCTTTACTCCGTCGAAAGTTAGCGTGCTTTCGACCGACAAGCAGACGGACGGACATAGCTAGTTCGAATTAAAAAGTCATGACGATCAAGAATATATATAGACGTAGACGCATATTTCGAGGTGTTACAAACAGAATGACGAAATTAGTATACCCTCATCCTATGGTGAAGGGTATAAAAATTAAAATTAAAACAAGTAAAAGCGCATTTGTCGAGTTTTTCCCGGTATCTCTTTTTAGGTAAACAAAGGAAAAAAGGTAAGAATTGCTATGCCATTGGAGCTATATGGTCCGGTTCGGACCCTAATCGAATAAAATGTTGGATACCATAGCAGAAGTCATTGTGTAAAATTTCAGTCATATCGAATAAACATTGCGGCTTTTAGAGGCTCAAGATGTAAAATTGGGAAATCGGTTCCAATGGGAGCTGTATCAGGCTATAGACGACCTCTAGAGGCTCAAGAAGTCAAGATCCCAGATCGGTTTATATAACAGCTATATCAGGTTATGGACCGATTTAGACCATACTTAGCAGAAATGTTAGAAGTTATAACGAAACACGTCACACAAAATTTCAGTTAAATCGGATAGGAATTGCGCCCTCTAGAGGTTCAAGAAATTAAGATCCCAGATCGGTTTATATGACAGCTATATCAGGTTATGGACCGATTTGAACCATACTTAGCACATTTGTTGGAAGTCATAACAAAACATGTCGTACCAAATTTCAGCCAAAGCGGATAGTAATTGCGCTCTCTACAGGCTCAAGAAGTCAAGACCCCAGATCGGTTTATACGACAGCTATATCAGGTTATGGACCGATTTGAATCATACTTAGCACAGTTGTTGGAAGTCATAAGGAAACACATCATTTAAATCGGATAGGAATTGCGCAGAGGCTCAAGAAGTTAAGACTCAAGATGGGTTTTGTATGGCAGCAATATCAGGTTATGGACCGATTGGAACCATACTTAGCACAGTTATTGAAAGTCAAAAGGAAAATACGTCGTGCCAAATTTCAGCAAAAGCGTATAGAAACTTCACTCTCTAGAGGCTCAATAAGTCAAAATCCAAGATCGGTTTATGTGGCAGCTATGTCAAAACCTGGAACGATATTGCCCACTTACAATCACAACCGATCACACTTATAAGAAGTATTAATGCAAAATTTCAAGCGGCTAGCTCTACTTTTTGGAAAAGCACGCTAACGGGGCCAAGACTTTAAATCGAGAGATCGGTCCATATGGCAGCTATATACAAATCTCGATCCATCAGATCCAAATTGAAAATGGATGTCAAAGGGCCTAACAAAACTCACTGTCCCAAATTTCGATGACATAGGACAATAAATACGCCCTTTATGGCCCAAAACCTTAAATCGAGAAATCGGTCTATATGGCAGCTATATCCAAATTTGAACCGATCTAGGCAAAATTGCAGAAAGATGTCGAAGGGCCTAACACAACTCACTGTCCCAAATATCGACGACATCGCACAATAAATGCGCCCTTTATGGCCCAAGACCTTAAATCGAGAAATCGGTCTATATGTTAACTATATCCAAATCTGTACGTATCTGGGCCGAATTTAAGAAGGATGTCGACTGGCCTAACACGGCTCACTGTCCCAAATTTCTTAAAAATCGGATAATAAATTTGGCTTTTATGCGCCTAAGATCCTAAATAGGCGGATCGGTCTATATGGGGGCTATATCAAGATATAGTCCGATATAGCCAATCTTCGAACTTAAACTGATTATGAAAAAAAATGTGTGCAAAATATCCGCTCAATATCACTATTTTTAAAGACTGCAGTGTGATTTCAACAGACAGACGGACAGACGAACGGACATGGCTGGATCGTCTTAAATGTTAACGGTGATCAAGAATTTATTGTATATACTTTATAGGGTCGGAAATGGGTTTTTCGATGTGTTGCAAACTGTATGATAAAAGGAATATACCCCCATCCTTCGATGGTGGGTATAAACATCAATTTGTGTTTGTTTCTTTGTTTGTCTGTTCCTTATAGACTCAGAAACGGCTTAACCGATTTTCTTTAAATTTTCACTGCTGGTGCATAATGATTCCGTGGTGAAAATATGGTACTATAGTTTTTGATATCTGAAGGGGGAGCGGAACCTCCCCCTTACCCTCATTTTCAGAAACGCCAGATCTCAGAGATAGGTGGTGCTATTTAAGCGAAATTTTTATGTGCTCTCTTAAAGTAACCTAAAAACAAAATTTTGGTATCCAAATTTTGAATGGGGTACCTAGGGGGGGGCGCCCCACCCCAAAACCTACCAAATATACACCAATCACGACAATATGGGACTCAAATGAAAGGTATTTAAAATTATAAAAAGGATCTTATATCCACTTGTCGGACCAAGTGTTTGGGGGACCACCGCTACCGCCAAAACACCCATAAATCGGACATATTTACCGACCATGGCTATATGGGACTCAAATGAAAGGTATTTGCGAGTATAAAACGAATCTGATATCAAAATTTGGAACAAAGTTTCTGGGGGTCCACGCCTTCCTCAAAACCATCCCCACAACAAGACTTATTTACTGACCATGGCAATATGGGGCTTAAATGAAAGGTATTTGAGTGTAGAATACGATTCTGATATCCAGATGTGGGACCAAGCGTTTGGGGTGCCGCGCACCCCCGATAACATAACCCAAAGAAGACAAATTTACGACCTTCGCAATATGGGACTCAAATGAAAGGCCTTTTGAAGTAAAGCACGAATCTGATATCAATGTTCGGGAAAAGTGTCTATGGCGGCCACCCCACCCCCATAACATCACTCAAATAGGAAGTATTTGCTGATCATTGTAATATGAGGTTCAAATAAGAGGTATTTTAGAGAAGAATACGAATCTGATATATATATTCAAAGCCAAGTCGCTGAGAGGCCGCCCCATCCCCCAAAACACCCCTAAACCGGTCATGTTTGCCAACTATGGAAAAATGGAGCTTAAATGAAGGGTATTTGGGAGTAGACCATGAATCTGACATCAGAACTCGGGACCAACTGTCTAGGGGACATCCCACCACCATAACAACCCCCAAGTAGGACGCATTTGCTCACCAAGACAATTTGGATCTTCAAGACAGTGGAGCTCGATATTAATAGTTTTTAGGGCCCACACCCCAAACCGGACATATTTGCTGGCTTTTTCAATAAGGCGTTTAAGTGAATGGTATTTGAGATTAGAAAACGAATTTGATATCCAATTTTGAGGCCAATGACAATATTGGGTTCAAATATATGCGAATAGAGCACAAACAGCAATTTTTTACTGACCATCGCAATATGGGGCTCAAATAAAGGTATTTGGGAGTAGAATTCGAATTTGATATCAAAATGTAGGACCATGTATTTAAGGCATCACCCCTTCCCCAAAACACCCCTCAAAGGGTAAACATTTTTCGATCATGCCAATATGTGGCTCAAATGAAAGGAATTTTAGATTAGAAAATGAATTTGATAACCAATTTTGGGACCACGTGTTTAGCGGACGCCTCATCCTGTAAACTCCCCTCAACACCAATGGCAATATGGGGTTTAAATAAATGGTATTTGAGAGAAGAGCACGATGCTGATATTTTTCAGGGCCAAGTGTCTGGGGGGACCACCTCACCCCCGAAAACACACCTAAATCAGACATCATGAGAGTATCGCGCTGAAATTAAGTATTTTAAGAATGGAGTACACCTTACTTCCAAACTTAAATTCGTAGACCAATAAAGATCATGTGGGATTCACATAAAGGTACTTATATTGTTTAACACTTTATCAAGCGATTTACTATTTTCGTAGCATGGTATTTCACTAAAAACTCTTTAATTGTGGAAAATAAATATTCCAACGAAAATGCTGTTCCATATGAATTAGAAGAAGGTGCAGCGGAGCGGACCCGGTCCAGCTAGTTTTTCCTAAAAATAAAATTTTGAAAATTTTGTCTATAGAAATAAAAACTTCTACAAAAATAGCATTTTGACAAAATTTTTTATACAAATAAAATTTTTATCAAAATTTCTATGGCAATACAATTTTACAAAAGATTAAGAAATTTTAATACAAAAATTGGTATTTTTGCTACTTGAAGAAATGTGGAAAAAACCCCCTCCTTGCCTTACTTTTCTGAGACCTCCAGACTGTGCTCATTACTCACTCACCGCTGTAGCTGTCACAGATATCAATTGTCAATGGAACACACCTTTTGATTTCTCGATTGGTAGCCAGTCTAACAACCACCTTCTCCTCGGTTTTTCTCTCGCCCATAGGGGCTCTGTACATGTGATTGACCATTTCTTTGTTGGCGGTCATTTATGATGTTTGCTATGCCTTCATTGTCTCATTCTTATGATAGTTTAAGCCCTATTAATATTGGCCATGTGTTTCATGTCATCCGTGATTAATATTGCACGGGGATTATTATTAGTGACAGTAGTCCAGATTTGTCCACTGACACGTGATGTGCATGTTGACAGCCGCAGCAGACAGTACTGAATGAGTGACATATAGAGTCTGATAAATTTTCAAAATTGACATGCTGCAAATTGAATGAAAAATGTCGCAGGAAGCAATGGAATTTTGTAAACAGAAAGCTGATGAATGGAACATGAGCCGAAATAGCTCAGTTGGGAGAGCGTTAGACTGAAGATCTAAAGGTCCCCGGTTCAATCCCGGGTTTCGGCAGCAATCAAGTTTTTGTTTGAATGTGATGAAAAACTATTAAAATTTAGTTTGAAGCTCAACAAGGAAAAAGAGGTTTGTTATAAAACCGGTTTTGTTTCTAGGAATATTCAGGATTTTTTTAAATTATCTTGGAATCTGATTAAGGTTTATTAATGGTATACTTTTCCTTTATACTTTACAATTTATATTGTCTAAGATTTACTTGAAGCAAAATTGTATGCCGAAATAGCTCAGTTGGGAGAGCGTTAGACTGAAGATCTAAAGGTCCCCGGTTCAATCCCGGGTTTCGGCAATAGCACATCATTTTATATATAAGTGGTGTATAAAAAAGAAATAATGGACAAAATGAAAAATATTTCGCCTTGGAATCACCTTCATTGGAATCTATTAAACGATTATTATCTTCTCTCAAAACATCTTTCATTTGGGAAATATTTGGCTCGGGTTCATGCCCGATATCAATCTAATGGTGAGTTTAAAGGTCCTTAGACAAGTTGGAACTGAGAATTGTGTCTATGGGTCATATTCAAAATACATTGGTCTAATAAATTCAAACAATACAGTTTACCCGAGATAAGGAATTCATCCAAAATATGAGTAAATAGAAATGCTAAAAATTTAATTTTGTTTTTGTTTTTCAACTTTAATTAGGTCCCATTTAGAACATTTTGTCTACTGTATAAGTTTGAGAATATAATCTCCACCAAGTTCCGGAATTCCGAAATAACGATTTGGCCTTCAAAATTTAAAGCATTAACTGCTTTCACTTTGTAATCATCTATGATAAGTCGTATTTATGAGCTAGGTTCATGTAGTTCGCGAACTAGTTCAATTAAACGGTTAACAGAAATGAACTTTCTGAACTATTTCGCACCAGTTGGTTTATTTCGTTCACTAGCGGCTGAGCCAGCTCTATTCCGCTCTATTATTTTGTTTTTTTTGAAGCCACTGTTGGCCATTATTGTCCTTTATTACAAAGTAACTTTATTAGTGGCAAACTTTTGTGAAGTGAAACGGTGAAAGAGACTGACAGGTTGTAAAATGAAACCGAATATAGTTCAATGAACTAACTGAAGTATTGAACGAACAAAGTGAACGAACCAAGTCATTGAGCTAAAGTACTACTTCCGGGCACATATACACAAACGAGTAAGGAAAAGCTAAAATCGGGCGCAGCCGACTCTATAATACCCTACACTACCGAGTCTACCTACTACTATTAATAAATATAACTTATGTCTAAATCTTTTCAGACTTTAATATTGTATACTTAGTGAAATAACGAATAGAACAGCAACATGGTTTTAAATGGAACCTAAACTCTGGCTACCGCAGTTTTAAAAGCAAATATCAGCATATAAATGTATAAAGGAGCTATATATAAATCTGGCCCGATTTTGTTGCAATTTGACACCCATATAAGGACGTCAAATAAAACATTCTGCAAAATTTGCTAAAGATTAGATCAAAATTGTGGATTCTACAGCTTTAAAAGACCATATAGGATGAAATGTCTATATGGGAGTTATATCAAAATCTGATCTGATTTTTTATGAAATTTTGCTCACATAATGGTACTTTAAATAGACGTTTCTCCTCTCTCCATTTCTGCCGCTACCTCTCCTTCATCTAGAGCGTTGCTCTATATGACGATTTCTTGGCTTCAGTTGCATCTCGACACTCTTAGTCGTACCGAAGTACGGGTTTCGCCGCATTTTCCAAGGAGTGGGCAATAGTGAGCCACTGCGGCATTATATCATCGGAACAAGGAGTGCTTTCTTCAAGCAGTTGGGTCAATCGAGTGGAGTATGCCGCTACCATTTGTTGTGTTTGTAGCTTTTCAATGTCCAGCTTCCGTGCAGTGTCAGATCGTACTTTCCTCCCATGTTCAAACGGGTGCGAACTTTTGCTGCAACAAGGCAATGATCCGAATCTATATTCCACGGATCGATCGTACATCTAACACGCTGTATGAATGCCTTCCATCTATTACAACGTGATCAATTTGGTTCCTCGTGTTTTGATCGGGTGACAGCCATGTGGCTTTGTGAATATTTTTATGTTAAAATCTGGTGCTACTAACTACCATCAGACACATGTTTCTTTACTCCATATGGCCCTTAAACCCAGACAAACAATTTTTTGCACCTAACAATATCTGTAGCCTCCACAACAAATTTACCTAAAAAAGGCGATTTTGAAACAATCTTTGCGCGAATGAGGTATTTTGGAAATTTTTGTAAAAAAATTCGGGCAGAGTTAATTTTTGGGCTTTTAAGCACACTTTTCCAGTTTAACATATGTAAACCATGTTACCTCCAAATTGAACGTGCACCACAGCGCGCTTTCTGCAAAAATTTTAATAAAGGGTGATTTTTAAAAAGCTGTAGGAAAGGTTTTCAGAAAAAGAGATCAAATTCAGAAAAATTCATAAAATCTCTATTTGATTCGATAGTACGATCCTTATAATCAATTGTTTGAGGATTATTTCATGCAAATGTTGAACGAGACTGCGCCTCAAATGGTCCATCCGCTTAGTTCAATTTTGGCATACTCTTTCCAACATTTTGACCGGTATCTCACGAATAAATGCTTCAATGTTGTCTGTATAGACATGAGCATTAACATAGCCCCACAAAAAATGGTCCAAAGACGTCAAATCGTACGATCTAGGTGCCCAATTGACCGGTCCCGAACATTAAATAAAATGATCACCTAACTCGCCTCTCAATAAGTCCATTGTTACGCGTGCTGTGTGACATGTGGCACCAAATGTCATGTAAGTCATGCTCCTGCATTTTGGGCAAAAAAAAAGTTCCATATCATCTTACGGTAGCGCTCACCATTCACAGTTACGTTACGATTCGTATCATCTTTGAAGAAGTACGGTCCAATGATGCCACCAGCCCATAAACCGCACCAAACTGTGACTTGATCTTCACTTTAAAATTTACAATTTGGTTTATTTACGTACGCATTTACGTACGTATGGAAGAAGCGCGCGATTAACTTTCTTAACAGAGCACGCAGTTTGATAATAAAATTCAATAATTTGCAAGTGCTGTTCTTTTGTAAGACGATTTATGGTTAAATTATAGACCAAACTGAAGATGTTTAACAGTGAAACAAAAAATTTTTTTTTTAAATTGAAATTTTTTTCAATCACCTTTTTTAAAAACTATGATTGTGAGATTATGCTTACCCGATTGGCTCAATTAATCAAAACACGGATATTTAATAAGTCAAAAGTTAAAGAATAAGTTTAATGGAAGATGTAAGGGATATTTAAATGATTTACAAAATGTATAGTTGAATGAATGAATAAAATATGTTGGTTTGAGAGTGTAGAAAAATGTATTGGCACGTCTTTACTGTTTCGCGTCGTCGCATTGACGTATGTGCAGACCTATTTTTCGCTCTTCCTACATGATTGATATTATCATTTTCGTGATTGAAGCAGACTCAATTAAAAAATTAATTGGATCAATTAATTTCTTGATTGAAACCGATTTTTATTTTTTTTTTTCTGTGCAGTTATACTATATCAAAACACTCTGGCTCGAGCTCACAATCAAAAGCTCAAATAGTTCATACTAGTGAAAAAATAATGTATTATATTAAATTGAGTAGAACGCAGTTAAAAACGAAAAGACTGCTATAAGTCTAGAGAACAGCAGCTCTCTGTATTATAACAACCTACCGGACTGTTTAAATAGAGAATGATTACAACTGACTTCGCATAGAGTATATATGGTGATGAAGAGATATATTGAGGATTATGAGGTAAACCACAATATGACCAAGATATTAACTGACCATGGCTACTTCCGATAGTATCAGTATAGAATACGAAAAATCGCTTTTTATACCTAAATGTAGAAAGTGCAAGAAGCTGCGGACTATACCGAACATAAATTTTCGCCCACAGCCGCTAGTTTAAGGGGCATTCGAATATTTGATCTTGATTTCAATATACGGACGGACGGACATGGTTAGATTGATAAGAACGTTAGGATAAATTACTTTTTAGATTCGCAAATCATTGTGGGGTATAAAATCTGAGTGCGGTAAGCGAAATCTATATACCTTTCATCCCATGGTGAGAAGATAAACAATTCAATTTGTCTGATTGGTCCTATTATTTCCTTTCACATATATATGCCGAAATAGCTCAGTTGGGAGAGCGTTAGACTGAAGATCTAAAGGTCCCCGGTTCAATCCCGGGTTTCGGCAAAGTTTTTTTTTTATATAAACATCGATTGTAGTTTTAAAAATGTTTTATATACATTTTCATTATCGAAATCGATATCGAAATTGAATGTCGATGTAGCCATGCTCGCCTGTCTGTCAAACCTACGAGGACCCTAAATTAAAAAGGAATAAGGGTAGCTGCTTGTTGATTGAGATTCGTTGGGATCGCAATGGTCCAAATCCAAATTTGTACTGCTTCTACAAATCTGGAGAATCCAATAATTTTAAAATTTGGCTGAAACTTATGAAGTTGAATTTTGCTATGGCTACATACATCCAATAACCAAACATGATATAATCAGTTTTGAATCGAACATAAGTTCCATATAAATCCATATTTAGAATTCAATAAGAGATCACGCCATATTCATCTCATGGCTTGCAATATATTTACAATCCATGTCATTGTTGGCAGACTTTGGTAAAAGCTAGACTTGCTGGCGAGTATAAAAGAATCCTCAAGGCTGACATTTTATAGGATTTTCTGAGCAATGAAAAATCATAATCACCATCAATCTAAGTTCATTGTAAAGCTTCGGATAAATAGTATATACAAAATCTAAACAATATCATTAGACTGAACGTTCAATTTTCAAGTGATATCTAAAGATGTATATTAGAATCCGCCGAAATAGCTCAGTTGGGAGAGCGTTAGACTGAAGATCTAAAGGTCCCCGGTTCAATCCCGGGTTTCGGCATAATATTTTCTTTGTATGTTATTTGAATGGGGACATTTGATTGGATAATCCAGTTAAATAAGGGAATTATTGAAACTAATAAATAGAAATATGTTTGTTTTTCTAAAAGCTATAGTTGACAACACTTGTGTTTATATTATTGTATTTAAAATCATTTATAGAGATAGCAAACATTCATATTTCTATAATGAATGACTACTACCACATGCCGAAATAGCTCAGTTGGGAGAGCGTTAGACTGAAGATCTAAAGGTCCCCGGTTCAATCCCGGGTTTCGGCAAATGGAACACTTTTTAATAAGTAATTTATACAAAACTTAAAACAATCTAAATATGTATACAGACCAAATACAAGCAAAGGCTAATCAATGTAGCCATCATATAATGTAATGTGTGAATAGCTTGATAATCATGAAGTGTGAAGTTAAAACAACGCAAACTTGAAAAATATTCAAGAGATTTTTCAAAACGATGGCTAGATTATGTGAAAATAGTTGCCAATAAATAATTATGGAAAATAAATGAAAATAAATATATGCATAAGACCCAGCATATCATACGTATATTGCGAATATGTACTCTATTTGATGAAGAAATCTAACAAAAAACTTATAATTCAATGCAGATCACGTATGCGGTTAGTTCTTTCTTACTCCCAACTCATACATATGTATATATAATAAAAGTCATAACTTTGGAAAATGTCTGTCATTAATATATGTATCGTACATATATTATTTTTATTAAAAACGCAGTATGTGATCAAACTAGAGCATTAAAATTTTTCCGTAATATTTCTGTCAAGGCATTCGTACCTGTTTTAAAATCGTTTTTTGGGAGTATAAATGGAACACTCACCACAACAGTACAAGTCTGCCGAAATAGCTCAGTTGGGAGAGCGTTAGACTGAAGATCTAAAGGTCCCCGGTTCAATCCCGGGTTTCGGCATTGATAGTTTTTTGTTTCTAAACAATTTATTATAAAAAAAATATTTCACCAATAAAATTGACATAAGTTAAAATATTTTCTTGAACACAATATAATATTTTTTTTATAACAGATTTGCCACACGTACTTCCTATAAAAAGGAATATGATAGAAAATAACTTACTGCTTGAATGTATAAGTGCCGAAATAGCTCAGTTGGGAGAGCGTTAGACTGAAGATCTAAAGGTCCCCGGTTCAATCCCGGGTTTCGGCAGAAATAGATTTTTTAAATAAAAATTCATAGTTATAAGTAAATTTTTAATGTATGTAAGTTCGAAGGTTTAGGATTATGAATATAAAATCCAAATATGGAGTTTGCTTTGATAAATTGTCGATTAAAATCAAATTTGGAAAAAATTCGACAAAATTTTCAATAATGTTTTACCCAGCTGAAATCTTATGTACCTTTCATCCTAGATTGCATTTATAAAGTTCAGAAAGTACCAAAGGATTATGATTAGATGTTAACAGAAGTCATAATTCAGGTTTTTCATCTCTTACTATTATTTATTCATCTCTAACCCAGTAAAGTTCAATAATGATTTAGCTATGTTCGTCTACCTGCCCGTCTGTCTTTGTTAGCACGCGAAAGAATAGAGCAATTGAGCTGAGATAAGACAAAGTGGATGATATAAACTCCCACAAAGCCCTGTAAACTGGAGCAGATAGAGAAAATGGAAGAGGTCGGGAACTACATCTTTGAGACAGTCAGCAACTTTATCTACGTCGGCACCACCGTAACCGAAACAAATGACACCAGTTTTGAGAAAAAATGAAGGATAATACTGGCTATCAGATGCTACTTTGGATTACGCAAGTAGCTGAGGTGCAAAGCCACCTCTCAACAGACGAAAATTACACTATACAAGACACTGATACTACCCGTACTGTTGTATGGCTCTGAAGCATGGGTACTTGCGAAAGCAGATGAGGCAGTACTTGGAGTGTTTGAGAGAAAAATCCTACGTAAAATAAATAGACCAGTTTGCGTTGATGGATAATATATATATATATATATATATATAGTATAGTTGAACGCATCAAAATACAACGGATGAGTTGGCTAGGTCAAGTTGTCAGAATGGATTAAGAAGACCCAGCAAAGAATTCTTTTAGAGGCGATCACGGATCAAGACCCCAATGGAAAGATTAAGTGGTGGGATACGTCTCGAAACTTGGTGTCGGAGACTTTAAAAGGAACGCAGAAGATCGAGGCGCATGGAACGCTATTCTACGTTCGGCTAAAGGGTCAAATGTTCTAGCCAATTTAAGTAAGAGATCATGTCATAGCCAATTTAAGTAAGTATGTAAACAATTTGGTACAAATACTTTTTTTATGGATTATATCGGACTATTTTCAAATTAATTTTCTTTTATGATTAGAAACTACTTGAGGTTCCTCTTTCTAAATTGAAACTTGCTTAGAGTACATGCAACAAAAAAAAATATAATTTGTTTAACATCGAGGAATTTTTTAAAAACCTAACTTCTTTTGTGAAACATGTTGGACTTTGTTCATGATACGAGTACATGTTCTTTTGCGATAAAGAAGAATTTGTGGCAACTATAGATTTTTATACCCACCACCATAGGATGGCGGTATACTAATCTAGTCATTCCGTTCGTTACACCTCGAAATATTCTTCTAAGACCTCATAAAGTATATATATTCCTAAACGTCTCGATGTTCTGAGTGGATCTACCCATGTCCGTCCGTCTGGCGAAATCATGATAGCGGTCGAACGTGTAAAGCTAGCCGCTTGAAATTTTGCACAGATACTTAGTATTGATGTAGGTCGTTGGAGATTGCAAATAGGTCACATTGGTTCAGATTTCGATATAGCTCCCATATAAACCAATCTGCCGATTTGACTACTTGAGCCTCGGAAAGCCGCAATTTTTGTCCGATTTGGCTGAAATATTGCATGTGGTGGTCTATTAAGACTTCCAACAACTGTACTAAGCACGATCCAAATCGGTCTACAACCTGATATAACTCCCATATTAACCGATCTCCCGATTTGACTTCTTGAGCCCCTCGAAGCCCCAATTTTTGTCCGATTTGATTATAATTTTTCGCTTAGAGGTCCGTTACAACTCCCAACAACTGTGCTAAGTACGGTCTAAATCGGTATATAATCTTTTATAGCTATCATATAAACCGATCTCCCGAATTGACTTCTTGAGCCCTTATAAGCCGCAATTTTTGTGCGATTTGGCTGAAATTAAGCATGTGGTGTTCTGTTATGACTTCCAAAGAATATGCTAAGTACGGTTGAAATCGGTCTATAATCTGATATAGCTCTCATATAGACCGATCTCCCGATTTGACTTCTTGAGCCCCTGGAAGCCGCAATTTTTGTCTGGTTAAGCTATAATTTTTTACGTAGTGTTCTGTTATAACTCCCAACAACTGTGCTAAGTACTGTCCAAATCGGTATATAATCTGATATAGCTACCATATTAACCGATCTCCTGATTTGACTTCTTGGGCCTCGGAAAGTCGCAATTTTTGTCCGATTTTGCTTTAATCTTGCATGTGGTGTTCTATTAAGACTTTTAACAACAATGCCAAGTACGGTTCAAATCGGTCTATAATCTGATATAGCTCCCATATAAAACGATTTCCAGATTTGACTTCTTCAGCCCCTGAAAGCCGCAACTTTTGTCCGATTTGGCTATAGTTTTTAACGTAGTTTTATGTTATGGCTTCGAACAATTGTGCTAAGTAAGGTCCAAATCGGTCTATAATCTGATATAGCTCCCATATAAACCGATCCCCCGATTTGACTTTTCGAGCCCTTACAAGCCGCAATATTTGTTCGATTTCACTGAAATTTGCATGTGGTGTTCCGTTATGACTTGCAACAACTTTGCTAAGTACGGTTCGAATTGGTCAATAACAGCTCCCATATAAACCGATCTCCCGATTTGATATCTTGAGTCCTTTTGCCCGATTTGGATGAAATTTAGTATGCGGTGTTCTTTACGACTTACAACAACTGTGCGAAACGCGGTCCAAATCAGTCTATAATCTGATATAGTTCCCATGTAAACCGGTCTCTCGATCATTCTTGTTCAGTTCCTAGAAGCTTTTATTTTTGCTGGTTGAGAGAATGTTGGTATGTAGAAAGAAATTATGCCCTTTAACTAAAGTTATTTTGTATACATCTTTAGCAGAATCCTTGGTGGTGGGTTCTCAAGATTCGGCCCGGCCGAACTTAGCACGCTTTTAGTTATTTCTTCTAACTTCTCCTTCATAATTAAGCAACAGTCATTTTCAGCGAACAACAGACTTTTCAGCAGCAAGCCTGCTACTTTGGAATTCGAGTACTACTGCTGCTAACAAACTATGAATAAATAATAAAAGGTTATCTATTACAACAAATTTTTGAAATTTGGAACAATTTGTGGGAAAATATTCCTTTTGTGAGCAGAAGACGGCAAACTGCGTGATCAGTTACAAAAGGGGATGCATAAAGAAAGTAGTTTGAAAATAAGTCCTATAATCGAACTGAACCACATACTGGGTAAAAAAAAATCAACTTTAAATTTTAAGTAGCTGCAGCATGATTATATCAGTTAAGGGACTTTTTTTCGGATTACCTCGCTAGGGTTTGAACCCGGAAATTCATTCATGGGCGGACAGGTAACTTTTGCATAACGAAGGCCTCCAACGTAGTACAAATTATGATTTCGGACAATATATAAATATATCTTCCTTATAAAACGATCTGCCAATTCGATTTCTGAAGGGCGCAGAAGAATCATTTTTCACCCTGCACTCAAATGCTGAATACTGGAAATCCTCTTTTTTATGGTTCCCAAAGCCAGCATCGAGTAAAAAAATACAAAATATTTTTTTTTTAATAAATTGTTCGCTTGATTGTCCTTCACCATTAAAAATTGTATTTGTTATTAAAAATATTAAATTTAATATTAAGTCGAAACTTCCACTAATTTCTTTTCTTAAGAACAGGCACTTTCGAACTTGTTGACGAACACCCTCTCACTAAAAACTAATTTATGGCGTAATCTGTAATCTCAATCTGAAATATTTTTGTTCACAAGGAGAGCCGAGGATAGTATTGACTGTTGACTAGTATTATCTGTTGATATGAGATTTATACTTTACTCCAAAATATGTACATATTGACTAACAAGCTGTCACGATAATGAAATTTTCTCGAAAATCTAGTTTCGACGTAACTTTCTATGAAGCAAAGTTCCGGCGAAATGTTCTATGCATACGAGAAACTAATTTTGTTAGCATTTCCTATGAGAATCATATTTGGACAACATTTGCTAAGAAAATGTAATTTCGATAAAATTTATGTAGGTCTAACACCCAGTAAAAAGTTTCTATTACCACTAATACCTTTATTCACCAAACTCAAACTTACTGCCTTTACGAATCCTTTTCATAATGAATTGATTTTCTATGTAAATGGTATTAGAATAATATTAGCCAAAATATATAAATCATGTTTGAATACCATATCAACTAGTTTTTATTATTCGATTTTGGTAAATAGGATAATTTTGTAGAATAGTAGTATTATTAGTTACATAGAAATCAAAGCTTTTGTGCTTTCATATTTTGTAGCATTAGTTTTGTCACACACTGTGACTACCATGCAAGAGCATCATACACAGCCATACACAATCAGCCAGGTTGGATGGAGTGAGTTTTAATAATAGAATATTTATGCAGTCCCAACAAGACACATCAATGGTTAAATGCAAACACACGGAATGGTACGAACATTTATTTGAGATATCCATGTACGTATGTATGTATGAATACATAATTTCTTGTTATTTATAAACCACAAAACAAAAGTGGGGTGGAAGGGGACCCAGCAAAGCACATTGAGTGAATGAGTGATAATCTTATCACAACAACGATTAGACGAATGAAAAAGACATTTTTATTTGAGTGTAAATTGGGGGGAGAAGTCGTTGTGTGTGTGTGTGGACATGGCTGTTAAAAATAGCCACTGCTGTTTAACCAGCTAAGGCAGCATGTGCCGAAATAGCTCAGTTGGGAGAGCGTTAGACTGAAGATCTAAAGGTCCCCGGTTCAATCCCGGGTTTCGGCAAAAACATTTTTTTTATATTTTTATTTTTTTAATTTTTAACATGAGTTAATAAAATTTCAATATAGTTTATACCCACCACCGTAGGATAGGGGGTATATTCATTTAGTCATTCCGTTTGCAACACATCGAAATATCAATTTCCGACCCTACAAAGTATGTATATTTCGGATCGTCGTAAAATTCTAAGACGATTTAACGATGTCCGTGTGTCTGTCCGTCCGTCTGTTGTAATCCCTCTAGAGCTTTCATAAATTGAGATGTCGAGCTAAAATTTGGCACAGATACGTCTTTTTGATGCACGCTGGTTAAGTTCTTGAACGGGTCAAATCGGATCATATTTGGATATAGCTGCTATATAGACCGATTTTCCGATAAAGGGTCTAATGTCCATAAAAACTTTATTTTTCATCCGATTTTGCTGAAATTTGAAACAGTGAGTACTTGAAGGCTTCCCGACAACTGACCCAAATATGGCTCAGATCGGACTATATTTAGATATAGCTAACCGATCTCCCAAAAAAGGGTCTGAAGACCATAAAAGTTTTATTTATTACCCGATTTGGCTGAAATTTGCAACAGTGAGTTATTTTAAGCCACCCGATATCTGACCTAAATATGGATTAGATCAGTCCACATTTAGATATAGCTGCCATATGGACCGATCACCCGATAAAGAGTCTAAAGCCCATAAAAGCTTTATTTATGACCCGATTTCGCTGAAATTTGCAACAGTGAGTTATTTTGACCCAAATATGGTTTAGATCGAACTATATTTAGATATAGCTCCCATATAGACCGATCTCCAGATAAAGTGTCTGAAGCCAATAAAAGTTTTATTATTAACCGATTTCGATGAAATCTGAAACAGTGGGTAGTTTTACGCCTCTTAACATAGGACCCAAATATGGTCGAGATCGGACTATATTCAGATATAGCTGCGATATTGACCGATCTGCCGATAAAGGGTCTGAAACCCATAAAAGCTGTATTTATTACCCGATTTCGTTGAATGTGTATATCGCCATCAATGTGTATATCGAATTCGTGCCACTGTGGCCTATGTCCGGACCAAATTTAAAGCGGTAGTGATCCCCTCTTAATGCTGGTGACATTTACCATGCATGGTCATGTAAAAAATTCTCCCCAAAAAGAGATGACGCACCTCGGTACGCCATTAGGACTCGGCTATAAAAGAAGTCGCTTATCATTGAGTTTAAACTTGAATCGGAAAGCTTTCATTGATGTGTGAGAAATGTGCCCCTTCTCTACTCCCAAATACCTTTCTTTTGAATCCTTTATTATCGTATTGGTAAATATTTCCGGTTTAGAGAGACACTTGTCCCTTAATGTAAATATACATTTCGTGCTTTACTTTCAAATACATTTTATAAGAGCCCCATAATGGCATGATCGGTAAATAAATTCTGTTTGAGGATGGGATGGACCCCAGGGACTTTGTCCCGCAAATGAATATCAATTTCACGAAAATCAATCAATTTAAACATCAAATAGCTTTTATATAATAGGGAGGTGTTTCGGGTGGAGCAGTTCCCTAAACATATGGCTTTTCAATTGGATATCAAATTCGTCTTTTTCCCTCAAGCACCCTTCGTTTGAGCTCTATATTGTCGTGATTGGTCTATATCCTCTTTCGGCGGGATTTGGACGCCCCCCGACGCACCCGACCCCAACAATAGCATCCATGTTTTGTTTTGACTGTGAGACTGCAAAACAAATTTCAAACGAATCGCCTTACCAATCTCCGAGATCTGGTTGGTTTTGAAAATAAGGGTAATGGGAAGTGCTTTTTGGGGAAATATGGTTACAAATTCGTGCTGCACTCCCAAATCCATTTAATGTAAGCCCCATATTGCCATCTCGGTAAATATGAACTGCTTGGAGGGTGATTTGGGGCTGGGGCGGCCACCGGCACTTTGCCCTGAAAACAGATATTAAATTCGTTCTTTACTCCCAAATACCGTTGATTTGAGCTCCATATTGCCATATTCGGAAATGAAATGAATTAGGGCGTACCCTCAAATACTTGGCTCCAAAATTGAATATACAATTCATTTTCTACTCTCAAAAAGCTTTCATTTGAGTCCCATATTGTCATAATGGGTCAGTCAACCTATTTGACTTGTTTGTGGAAAGAAAAGCGCCACCTAGACTTGAACACAAATTTTAATGTCATATTCGTAATCTACTACCTTTCATTTGAGCTCCATATAGATCTAGTCGGCTAATATGCCTATTTGGGGGTGGTGCGACCTCCCATTACTGGGACCTAATTTTTTATGCCATATTTGTAATCTACTGATGAATACTTTTCATTTGAGGCCCATATTGACATGAATATATCTGTTCAGTGGAGTTTTGGGTCGGGGAGGCCCGCTGGGTATTTGGACTCAAATTTTAACACGATATTCGTTTTCTAGTCTCCAATACCTTTCATTTGATACCCATATTGTGCCTATCGGTCCACTCTTGGTTTTGGATGACGTTGTTGGGGTAAGGGAGGGAGGGACCGCCCCCATCCGATATCTAAAATTTTTATAGCCTTCGATTCCTTCCAGACAAACTTACACAATCTGTGACAATTGTAAGAAAATCGGTTCAACCGTTTTGATTTTACAGAACAAACAAAAAAAATCGAGTCCCATATAGTCATGATGGGTCATATGCCCATTTAAGGCGTTTTTGGGGGGTAGGATGACCCCCATTCTTCGATCTGATTTTGTATGCCAGATTCGTAATGTACTCTCGAATACCTTTCATTTGAGGTCCATATTGAGATGAACGTCCAATATGTTTGTTTGGGGGGAATTTCGGGGTTGGGGCGGCCCGATAAGTACTTATACCCTAATTTTAATACTAAATTCGTATTCTATTTTCTAATACCTTTCATTTGATACCCATATTGTCCCGATCGGTCTACTTTTGATTTTGGGTAGCACTTTTGGGGTAAGGGGAGGATCCGCCCCCCTTCCGATATCAACAAATTATTATGTAGCCTATGTTTTCTTACAGACCAACCTACACAATCTGTGAAAATTTCAAAGAAATCGATTCAGCCGTTTTTTAATCTACACGGAACAAACAAACAATGTTAGAAATTAAATATAAAATTCAGAATATGTTAATTGAAAGTCAGAATATTTAAATTGAAATTCAGAATATTTCATTTGAAATTCAGAATATTTCAATCGTAATTCCAAAAGACGTAATATTTAAAAAATCATGAGTTAAGGTTAAGTTCGGTTGCAGAAGAGGGTGCGGATATTAATTCACCCCATGCCACTATGGACATACACCTAAGCCGGGCAGGGGATAGCTGTGAGCACCACACAGGCTGGAACATTGAGCGCCAATTTGTGTGGTGTTCATTGCTGTCATGAAAAGCTTAGCTGCGAATTACCGGGCGCGTCCACAGGTTGCGGAAAGTGAGATGTTCCATACGGAGTAGCTTCAACGGCAGTCGCGGACCATCAGCGGTATCGAGCGTAGAGTTGTAGTGAGAGGCCGGGCTGCACCAGATCTTGCCCAAATACTGAGTGCCTACGATGCTCGATATGACAGGGTGAGTTATTGGCGCCTTTAAATAACCAATGGCCACCCTTTTCCCGCGGAGATTGGTTCTTTATACCAGAACTAAATTGGCCACTTACAGGTGCTTGACAAGAATCGCCACCCCCACATGAAAATGTGGCTACAACAAAAACCTAAGCCAGTAATAGGCTTGTTTTGAGCTCAAAATACTAAAAAAGTAACCTAGAAAAAGAAAATTTTATGTCAGGAATTCGGTACTTCTTACAAAATCCTGAACTGTTTTCCATGATACGCCCCTAAGTTGATTTATGTCTGGTATTGTGTCCCCACCAAAGTACCAGTGTCTTTTAGCCCTGAAAGCCGGGCAATAACATAGGAAATGCTCCAACGTCTCATCATCCCCACGCATGCGCTACACATGCTATCACTTGCAGCACCGATTTTGCATAAGTGAGCTCGTAATCCTATGTGTCCCGTTATGATAACAAAAGCTATACTGACCTCCTTCTTACTTCCTATCAGTAATAGCATCGTCTTCTCACGATCCGGATCACCCCATAGGTTTTTCGCAGCCCTACCGACCGTTTCGCTGTTCCACAATGTTGAATGCGCATTCGTCGCCCCCTCCCTTAACTCGGACTGTGTCGACCCGAAAGGCTTCGGGTTAACCAAGTTTATTGACGGCAGTCCTCTGGCCTTCAGCGCCAAATCGTCTGCCCTTTCATTTCCACTTACGCCGTTATGGCTCGGCAACCAAACGATGCGAATTCTGCCATCCTCAGAGAAGGCGTTATTCTCCTTCTTATATTCCAAGATGGTTCGTGATCTAACCGTCCTGGTTATTATTGGCCTTATGTCCATTTTACTGTCCGTAAAGGTGTTCACAATCGACGTCATCGCGTTGGCACCACACCACCTCTCGCATTACCTAATCACTTGGATCTCCACCTGCTGGACCGCATTATGGTCAGGCAGTCTAAAACAAATCTCAGTCCTCTGGGTTCTCAATGTAGACCCCCAGGCCCACTCTGTCTCTAGCTTTGATCCATCCGTGCAACATGACCCTCCAGAAGGAAATACTAGGGTTCAGTCATTCCAAGACTGTGTCGCTGGCAACAGTGCCTCGCACTCGACCTAAAGTGTGGTCTCAGGTGTCCGATCGGAAACCTTCTCCATTCCTTCCAGGTTTCCTATTGTCGCTTCGATTATACCGCTATGGTTTGAGCTGCTCCCATCCTCAATCCATCCTCACATCGCCTTAGTATCATAGCCACAATGACTGCTATACACTTCATTATGGTGGTCATCCAAAGAAGTGCCGATAAAATTCCCCCCTGTGGCGTGCCCTGTGCCACTTTCTCCCTTATATTTATGTCCTATTAGTAATTCATTTCCTGTCGGTTTTGCTTTCCTCACCAATTGTTGCATCTCCGACGTAGGTGGCGTTGTTGGAGAGTCGAAAAACAGATAAAGTGATACCAGGTATGCTCCACCGTCTCCCTGTCTCATCACTGTTGCATACGACGTTGACAACTCTGGTGAAAATATATAATTTAAATTTTTGTGACAAAAACTTAGGTCCTCGACCGAGTACCAGTGTTAGCATAGAATAATTGGTACTTCATGTGGTTCAGTCCAGAAACTTTGTCCCGGGTCGTCCATGGCTCCTGAGTTAAGGCAATATGAATCTTGCCGTTGCTGATTTTCTCCATCAGAGCGTGAGTAGATGTCTTGCTCCGGAGGAGGTTTATCTGGATGACCTCAATCATTGGTCCTCCGTTAAATTAGCTGATGGTCTCATCATCTGCTCCCTGTTCTTTGGGCTGCATTGAGATTCCCGTCACTGCACTGCCTGATGAATATTAGGATCTTTGCATATCCTAGTCTGCCGAATCTTGAGAAATTGGGTAATGGTTCCATCATCGGGTCCCTGTTCGTTAGTTTGTATTGACTCTACCGTCCCAAGTTTACCAGAACTCATTGTGCGCAATTTCAGCGATACCGGTTAATAAATCCAGCTTTTATGAGCCAAAAATCTTAAATCGGGAGATTGGTGTATATGGCAGCTATATCCAAATCTGGACCAATCTGGGTCTCGCTATACCAAATTTCAGCGAAATTGGAGTATAAATACGCTCATTGTGCGTAATTTCAGCAAAATCGGGAGATGAGTATTTATGGCACCTATATCCAAATCCGGACCAATCTGGGCCATATTAAACAGGGAAGTCGAAAAAAATAAACCGATCTGAACCATATACGACACGGATGTCGAAAAGCCTAACATAAGTCACTGTGTCAAATTTCAGTGAAATGCGATTATAAATGCGCCTTTTATGGGGCCAATATTTTAAATCGAGATATCGGTCTATGTGGCAGCTATAACCAAATTGGGACAGATTTAGGCCAAGTTACAGAAAATGTCAAAGAGTCTAACACAACTGACTGTCCCATATTTCGGCGACATCGGACAATAAATGCGCCTTTTATGGCCCCAAAATCTTAAATCGAGAGATCGGTCTATATGGCAGCTATATCAAAATCTTGACCGATCTGAGCCACATTGAAGAAGAATGTCGAGGTGCTTAACTTAACGCACTGTCCCAAATTTCGGCGAACTCGGACAATAAATGCGCCTTTTATGGCCCCAAAACCTTAAATCGAGAGATCGGTCTATATGGCAGCTATATCCAAATCTGGACCGATCTGAGCCAAATTGAAGAAGAATGTCGAGGTGCTTAACTTAACGCACTGTCCCAAATTTCGGCGAAATCGAACAATAAATGCGCCTTTTATGGGCCCAAAACATTAAATCGAGAGATCGGTCTATATGGCAGCTATATTCCAATCTGGACCGATCTGGACCAAATTGAAGAAGGATGTCGAAGGTCTTAACAATACTCACCGTCCCAAATTTTGGCAAAATCGGACAATAAATGCGCCTTTTATGAGCAAGACCTTAAATCAAGAGATCGGTCTATATGGCAACTATATTCAAATCTGGACCTATCTGGGTCAAATTGCTGAAATATGTTGAAGGGACTAACACAACTTATTGTCCCAAATTTCAACAAAATCGGATAATAAATGTGGCTTTTATGGGCCTAAAACTCTTATTCGGAGGATCGGTCTATATGGCAGCTATATCCAAATCTGGACCTATCTGGGTAAAATTGACGAAGGATGTCGAAGGGCTTAACAAAACTCACTGTCTCAAATTTCAGCAAAATCGGGTTATAAATGTGACTTTTATGGGCCTAAGACCCTAAATCGGCGGATAGCCCATCTTCGAACTTAACCTGCTTATGGACAAAAAAGAACCTGTGAAAAGTTTTAGCTCAATATCTCCATTTTTAGCGACTTTAGCGTGATTTCAACAGAGAGACGGACGGACATGGCTAAATCGTCTTAAATTTTTACGCTGATCAGGAATATATATACTTTATAGGGTCGGAAATGGATATTTCGATGTGTTGCGAACGGAATGACGAAAAGAATATACCCCATCCTTCGGTGGTGGGTATAAAAAAATCTAACAAAAAATTTTCTCAAAATTCTTAAAAATGAGGTTTTTGGAAACCTGTATTTGAGGGGCTTTATATTAAAAAAAATAAATTTATGACGATAGGTCTACATTTGACAGCAAGATCGATTTTATGCCAAAGTTATTCAAGTCTAAACTTTTCTTCGGCAACTGGACATTTTTTCATCAAAAAAAAAAATGTGAATGCTGTAAATAATGAATATACGAAATTTCATTAAGATCGGACAAGGGACCCTCTATGTCAGGCGTTAATGAGTTAAACTCAATTTTCTACCATCATGCTTTGCTTTTACATTCTGCGAATAATAGATCAACACCACTTAATGGTCTCTTAACTTTTGCTTTCTTCACAATTTACGAAAAAAAAACATCCGGTCTTCTTCCTGCCAAGCAAATTTCAATCTCCCAGCAAGCTGACATTTACAAAAATCAACAAAGAGTCCATTAACATGTCCTCCCATAATGTGTTGAGGGTAACCATAATAATAAAAAAAAATTTTTTGGGGGGTCATATAAAAGGGAGACCCTCTTAAGTACCCAAAACAGAAGGCCACATGTCAAACCTTACCACAAAAAATAAAAAGGAAGTTCTTTCTAAAAAAATCATGCATATGCGCAAAAAAATGAGGCACCCACAGGATCGCATAAGGATCTGTTTATGAAAGATCTTCAAAAAACAACAAAACAGGCTCATAAAAAGGGAAAACATTTCCGCGATATTATCAACATATGCATGCATAAAAAAGTTAAACCTCAAATGCAAGAAAAAAAAATCCGTAAAAAAAAAATTCTAAACAAAAGACGTTTAAGAACAAAAAACCAGAAACCCTCAATTTGCCCAGCTCCTTTCACTTTCAACAGCTTGTGCCACGAGCTCTTCTTTCACTTCATCAACGGCTGCTGTTGCCGCTGCTGATGATCACAGATCTTCCTCCTTTTTCTTGGCAACATTCAGATGTTGCACAAGATGTTCTTAACACACACACACACATACAGACACATTTTAAGGGTGCTTCTATTAAAAGGCCACAATCAAACACTCTGACACAACAAGCACTTCAAGCAAATGATTAAAAAAACATTTTCGGCCGTTTAAGGAACAATGACTCGCCTTTGGGCCTCCTTTCACATTTTCACTTTCATTCATTAACAAAATACAAAAAAGAAAAAAACCAAACCAGAAGAAAAAGTGATCTCTGCTGAAAGATCATTTGAGTCCATCACAAAAGATTAGAAACCTGATGAAGAACCCTCAAAAAGTGAAAAAACCTACAGCACACAATCAACGTCCATTGCCTTTCACTGTGTGAGGAGCGGAAGAAAGGCGCGTCACCTCATTTTTTATGGCCACAACCAAAATTCGTTTCTATTCATTTAATTGCAGCGTGCCGGCGCAGATTATAAAAACAAGAATTGTTGAAATTATTCATCCATCAAGTTGGTTTTCTTTTGCCTCATTTCAATTTAGACGCTAAAAAACAAATGTGGTAGCTGGAGAAAGAATCGTTTTTTGATAGTTTTTTTTCGTGTGTTCTTGTTGAAGCTGTCATGTGCCATTTGGGTCGTGTCAGCAGTCTTGTGCCATGCTAGTTGGTATTTTTTTTCTAATTTTTTTTTTATAAAATTGTTTTCTTTTATTTTGGCAATGAGCACGAGCTGAAACAAGACATTTGTTTGGTAAGATAAAAAAAATTATGATAGCTATCAAAAGCATTAGTATTTAGTGGTGGCTTGGTTTGAAATTCAAATATTATGGTTGGAATGAAGGACATTTTTTGTGGTGAAAAATATACTGATTTGAAATTTTGGTCATGTTTTCAGTGAAATAATGCTTAAAAGCTTTATAAAAAAACCAGTAAGGAAGGGCAAAAGTCGGGCGGTGCCGACTATATAATACCCTACACCTACCCTATAAGTACAATGTGGCAGCTATATCCAATTCTGAACCAATTTTGATGGACCTCGGCAAGCAATTATGTTCAAACTGTAATAACTACGGTTGACAAATGACAACATTATTGCAAATTACCCAAAATCTGACGAGCATATATATATATGGGAGCTATATCTTATTCTGAAACGATTTCGAGCAAATTTTCTCAGATACTGTGGCAGTCGTCGAGGAAAGCGTTTTGCAAATTTGTTGGCAAGATGAGTCAATAAATGAGCTTTCTGTGACTCTAAAAGTTAAAATCGTGCGATATACATATATGACAGCTATATCTGAATCTGAACCGATTTCTATAAAATTTATCTATAATGCCGAGAAGCAAGAGAAAATCCTTCCTCCCTTATCTCGAGAGAATCGATTAACAAATGACCATTTGATTGCAATATTACTGAAAATCGGGCGAGAATATATATATGAGAGCTATGTCTAAATCTGAACGGATTTGGGGCAAACTTTATAGACATTGTGGAAGCCGTCGAGGAAGCGTTGCACAAAATTTTGGGAAGATTGGTCAATATATGCACTTGCTGTGGATCTAGGAGGGAAAATCAGACGATATATATATATATATATATATATATATATATATATATATATATATATAGGGTGATTTTTTTGAGGTTAGGATTTTCATGCATTAGTATTTGACAGATCACGTGGGATTTCAGACATGGTGTCAAAGAGAAAGATGCTCAGTATGCTTTGACATTTCATCATGAATAGACTTACTAACGAGCAACGCTTGCAAATCATTGAATTTTATTACCAAAATCAGTGTTCGGTTCGAAATGTGTTCATTCACCGTTCAGCGATGAGGCTCATTTCTGGTTGAATGGCTACGTAAATAAGCAAAATTGCCGCATTTGGAGTGAAGAGCAACCAGAAGCCGTTCAAGAACTGCCCATGCATCCCGAAAAATGCACTGTTTGGTGTGGTTTGTACGCTGGTGGAATCATTGGACCGTATTTTTTCAAAGATGCTGTTGGACGCAACGTTACGGTGAATGAACACATTTCGAACCGAACACTGATTTTGGTAATAAAATTCAATGATTTGCAAGCGTTGCTCGTTAGTAAGTCTATTCATGATGAAATGTCAAAGCATACTGAGCATCTTTCTCTTTGACACCATGTCTGAAATCCCACGTGATCTGTCAAATACTAATGCATGAAAATCCTAACCTCAAAAAAATCACCCTTTATATATATATATATATATATATATATATATATATATATATGAGAGCTATATCTAAATCTGAACCGATTTTAATGAAATTCATCTGTAATGTTAGGAGTCATAAGAAAATCCTTCTTGCCAAATTTCGAGAGAATCGGGTAACAAATTACCTTTTTATTGCATTATTACTGCATATCGGACGAACATATATATGGGAGCTATATCCAAATATGAACCCATTTTAATGATATTCATCTGTAATGACAGGAATCATAAGAAAATCCTTTTTGCCAAATTTCGAGAAAATCGGTTAACAAATGACCATTTCATTGTTGTATTACTGCAAATCGGACGAACATATATATGGGAGCTATATCCACATCTGTACCGATTTTAATGAAATTCATCTGTAATGTCAGGAGTCATAAGAAAATCCTTCTCGCCAAATTTCGAGAAAATCGGTTAACAAGTGACCGACCGATTGCTGTATTACTGCAAATCGGACAAACATATATATGACAGCTATATCCAAATCTGAACCGATTTCTATGAAATTTACCACTAATATTAAGGTCAGAAGAAAATCCTTCTTGCCAAATTTCGAGAGAATCGGTTAACAAATGACCATTTTATTGCTGTATTGCTGCAAATCGGACGAACATATATATGGGAGCTATATCCAAATCTGAACCCATTTTAATGATATTCATCTGTAATGACAGGAATCATAAGAAAATCCTTTTTGCCAAATTTCGAGAAAACCGGTTAACAAATGACCATTTTATTGTTGTATTACCGCAAATCGGACGAACATATATATGGGAGCTATATCCAAATCTGTACCGATTTTAATAAAATTCATCTGTAATGTCAGGAGTCATAAGAAAATCCTTCCCGCCAAATTTCGAGAAAATCGGTTAACAAGTGACCGACCGATTGTTGTATTACTGCAAATCGGACAAACATATATATGGCAGCTATATCCAAATCTGAACCGATTTCTATGAAATTTACCACTAATATTGAGAGTCAGAAAAAAATCCTTCTTGCCAAATTTCGAGAGAATCGGTTAACAAATGGCCATTTTATTGCTGTATTGCTGCAAATCGGACGAACATATATATGGGAGCTATATCCAAATCTGAACCGATTTTAATAAAATTCATCTGTAATGTCAGGAGTCATAAAAAAATCCTTCCCGCCAAATTTCGAGAAAATCGGTTAACAAGTGACCGACCGATTGTTGTATTACTGCAAATCGGACAAACATATATATGGCAGCTATATCCAAATCTGAACCGATTTCTATGAAATTTACCACTAATATTGAGAGTCAGAAGAAAATCCTTCTTGCCAAATTTCGAGAGAATCGGTTAACAAATGACCATTTTATTGCTGTATTGCTGCAAATCGGACGAACATATATATGGCAACTATATCCAAATCAGAACCGATTTTTTCCCATTTTAAAAGGCTTCGTCTCTAGAACGAAAAACATGCCCTTACCAAATTTGAAGATAATTGGATGAAAATTGCGACCTGTAGTTTGTACACAAATTACCATGGACAGACGGACAGACAGACGGACATAGCTAAATCGAATCAGAAAGTGATTCTGAGTCGATCGGTATCAATGGGTCTATCTCTCTTCATTTGGGGTGTTACAAAGTAATTCACCAAGTTATAATACCCTGTACCACAGTAGTGGTGTAGGGTATAAAAATATAATATAAGAATTCCATTTAAATGCATAGAATAAAAAAAAAGTATTCTCAAGTAAACTTACCCATTTTTTTGGAGTAGGCATCTAAAATAGGAAAAAGAACAAATTTAGTCCGAATTTACTTAAATTAATAATTTTTAAACTTTAAGTAAGTATATGTGAAGAACAAGGTGCATAGGTAAATTTTATAAGGCTACTTAAAGGCTGAAATTTAGAGTGTCCGAAAAACAACATAACTTCTGTTTTAGCAAACATAGCCTGCTAAATTAGCAAACATTTTGTGAAGCTAGATCAGTAAACAAAATTTGCTGTTGTAGGTGTAACAAGTAAAAGCGTGCAAAGTTCGGCCGGGCCGAATCTTATATACCTTCCACCATGGATCACATTTGTCGAGTTCTTTTCCCGGCATCTCTTCTTAGGCAAAACAAGAAGTAAAATAGAGAGTTTGATTTATATGGGAGCTGTATCAGGCTATAGACCGATTCAGACCATAATAAACACATATGTTGATAGTCATGAGGGGATCCGTCGAACAAAATTTCAGGCAAATCGGATAACAATTGCGCCCTTTAGAGGCTCAAGAATTTAAGACCCAAGATCGGTTTATATGGCAGCTATATCAGATGATGAACCTATTTGAACCATACTTGGCACAGTTGTTGGATATCATAACAAAACATGTCGCGCAAAATTTCATTCCAATCGGATATGAATTGCGCCCGCTAGAGGCTCAAGAAGTCAAGACCCACGATCGGTTTATATGGCAGCTATGTCAAAACATGGACCGATATAGTCCATTTACAATCCCAACCGACTCCATCGAAAGTTAGCGTGCTTTCGACAGAGAGACGGACGGACGAACGGACATGGCTAGATCGACATAAATTATCACGAAGATCAAGAATATATGTACTTTATGGGGTCTCAGACGAATATTTCGAGTATTAACAAACAGAATGACGAAATTAGTATACCCCCATCCTATGGTGGAGGGTATAAAAATCTGCTGAAAAAAAATTTTATGCTACCTTAATACTCTATATATTTACTTATCTACTCATTCTGTTTGCAATACCCCGAATAATTGATCTGCGGCCTCATAAAGTTTTTATATACATTCTGGATTGTCTCGATATTCTGAATCGATGTAGCAATATCCGTGCGTCTGCCGAAATCACGATAGCGGTCGAAAGCTAGCAGCGTGAAATTTTGACCAGATGCTTAATATTGATGTAGGTCCCCAATGTAGTTATTGGGTATTACAAATGGGCCATATCGGTTCAGATTTAAATATAGCTCCCATATAAACCGATCGCCCGATTTGACTTCTTGAGCCGCTGGAGGCCGCATTTTTGTCCGATTTGGTTAAAATTTTGCACGTAGTGTTCCGTTGTGATTTCCAACAAGTACGGTCTAACTCGATCAAGTACCTGATATAGCTCCCATATAAAACGATCTTCCGATTTGACTTCTTGTGCCCTTAAAAGCCGCAATTTTTGTCCAATTTGGCTTAAATTTTGCATGTAGTGTTCTGTTATGACTCCCAACAACTGTACCAACTGCGGTCCAAATTGCTCAAGAACATGATATAGCTCCTATTTAAACCGATCTCCCGATTTGACTTCTTGAGCCCTTACAAACCGCAATTTTTCTCTGATCTAGCTGAAATTTTGCGCAAAGTGTTCTGTTATAACTTCCACCAACTGTGTTAAGTACGGTTTAAATCGGCCTCTAACCTGATATAGCTCCCATATAAACCGATCTCCCCATTTGTCAACTTTAGCCCCTGGAAGCCGCAATTTTCATCAGTCTTCTATTCTGACTTTCAACAACTATGCCAAGTACTGTCCAAATAGGTCTATAAACTGGTATAGCTGCCATATAAACCGGTCTCTCAATTATCCTTTTTCGACGTATGGAAAATCTCAATCAAATTGGATAAGAATTGCGTCCTCTAGAAGCTCAAGAAGTCTAATCGGTAGATCGATTTATAAGGCGGCTATATCAGGTTACGGACTGATTTCGATCATACTTAGCACAGTTGTTGAAAGTCATTCCTCAACTATTAACATGTGCAAAATGTCAGCCAAATCGGATAAGAATTGCGCCCTCAAGAAGTCTAATCGGAAGATCGCTTTATATGAACCGATAAGAACCATACTTTGCACAGTTGTTGGAAGTCTTACTAAAATACCGTGAGCAAAATTTCAGCCAAATCGGATAACTATTGCGGCCTCTAGAGGCTCAAGAAGTTAAGACCCAAGATCGGTTTAAATGGCAGTTATATCAGGTTACGGAATGATTTTGACCATACTTAGTTCATATGATGCACTACGGCAGGCTTTGGATCTATGGATCTAAAAAGATGGGTAAGCAGAAGAACACCTCAAGGAGGGGTACTGTCTCCTCTACTTTGGAATATAGCCATTAACAATACATTATTGTCTCTGGAAAAAAAGGCGTAAAAGTGGTCGCGTATGCTGATGCTGGGCAATTGCGGTTAGGGGAAAGTTTCCCAGGACCAGATCTAAAACGATGTCTCAGCAGAGTAACACCTCAAGGAGGTGTACTGTCTCCTCTACTTTGGAATATAGCCATTAACAATATATTATTGTCTTTCGAAGAAAAAATGTGTAAAAGTGGGCGCGTATGCTGATGACGTGTCAATTGCTGGTAGGGGAAAATTTCCCAACTCTCTAAGAGATATACTTCAGGAAGCTTTACGTGCAACAGCAAAGTGGACTACCGAAAGTGGACTAGGTATAAATCCGTGCAAGTGGTCTAGGCATAACTCCGTGCAAGACAGAAGTAGTTCTTTTCAGCGGGAGATACAAGTTGCCTACAGTGGAACCTGTCTCCTTGGGTACAGAGAAAGTTCCATTTACAGAAAGCGCAAAACACCTGAGTGTTTTGCTGAACAGAAAATTGAACTTCAAATCCAACATTTTGGATAGGTAAAGAAAGGCAACTCTTGCCCTATACACCTGCAAGAGAGGACATGGCAAAAGTTGGGCGTTTAAACCGCGTGTCATGCTTTGGGAATATACTGCAGTTGTCAGACCTATTATCCTATATGGTGTTGTGGTCTGGTGGACGGCGCTTCAAAAGCCCACCTACTGCTCAATACTTAACCGGACCCAAAGGATGGCTTGTTTGTGCATCACAGCCGCACTGAGGACGACACCATCTGATGCACTGAATTTAATGCTACATCTAATATCTCTGGACATTGTGGCTATACAAATTGCAGCGACCTCTGCCCTGAGGTTATGGGAGCTTTCTTTTTAGTCATGTGTTGGCTACGGACACTCTGTTTTCCTTGATACAATATCGTATGTTCTAGACAGTGTGGATTACACCCTACCTGAGCCGCTTTTTGATAAAAAGTACTGTACCACTATTCCTGATAGAACCGATTGCAACAACGATATCCCTGGTAACAGAAGTTATACAGACTTCTATGGGGTGTACTCTAAAGATCTAGAACTGATCATATCGAAAAGCTTACCTGACTACTGCAGTGTGTATTAAGCGAAGATCCTTGCAATTAAGGAAGTGGTGGCATGGCATAAATATCTTCTCAGACAGCCAGTCAGCCATTAAATCCCCGGAGAACGTATTTCTGAACACAAATACCGCCTCGACTGTCGCAGATCTCTCAACGAGATGGCTGAACAGTTCGAAATTCACCTGTTCTGGGTGCCGGGCCACAGAGATATCCCAGGGAATGGTTAAGTGGATGAGCTTGCAAGACTAGGAACTACCCAATCCAGAGATACTGGAATCTGTGGGTATGCCTCTAGCGACATCTAAGCTATGTTTTCAGGACCAGGCCCGAAGTGCAACGAATGATAGATGGTCACAGAAAGGGGGTTGTGAGCATTCCAAAACTATGTGACCTAATCTAGACTTGAAGAGGTCTACCGTTTTGCTGTCATTGGCTAGAAGAGACGTCTCAGTCAGAAGAAGAGACTATAGAACACCTTCTGTGTGTGTGTCCCGCACTAGCAGTCAGAAGGAGTTCCACTTTAGGTTCTCATTTCTTTGAGAACCTGTCTGATTTAGCGGATGTGAACATTCGCAAGTTATTGGGCTTTTTAAAGCGATCTGGATGGTTCAACGGTAGAAGGCATCTTCCTTCTTCTGCTCCTGTGGTATCACAATGGACGAAAATGTCTACAATTTCGTGCCGGTCATGAATATATTGGGTTGCCCATAAAGTAATTCCGGATATTTCATATAGTCGGCGTTGACAAATTTTTTCACAGCTTGTGACTCTGTAATTGCATTCTTTCTTCTTTCAGTTATCAGCTTTTACTTTTAGCTTGCTTTAGAAAAAAAGTGTGAAAAAAGTATATTTGATTAAAGTTCATTCTAAGCTTTATTAAAAATGCATTTACTTTCTTTTAAAAAATCCGCAATTACTTTTTGGGCAACCCAATTAAAGTATATATTGGGTTGCCCAAAAAGTAATTGCGGACGTCTTAGACGCATATTTCGCGGTGTTACAAACGGAATGACAAAATTAGTATACCCCCATCCTATGGTAGAGGGTATAAAAAAAGTTTTTGCAAAGTTTCAGATCAGTATCTCTATTTTTAGGGGTCGAAAATGGATATTTCGATGTTGTGCAAACGGAATGATCCTTCGTTGGTAGGTTTAAGAAAATAAGAATTAAAATTTGGACAAAATTTCAAGCCCAAAATTCCAACAAAATATTTATAAAAATTTCTGCGAGTTCTTTAAAAGGCTTTACAACAAGTTAGAAACACTTTACTCTAAAGGTTGTATCGAAATCTACCCAGATGAATACTCATGTCAACATACTTATAAGAAAAACCCCCATCAAACTTCTTTTCCCCGACTACAAGTGTTTATATCGATTGGCCCTAGCTTGCTTATAGGATTTGGGAGTGGGAGATTCCCTTTGCTACAGACCATATGATTGTTGTCCCATATGAGGACGCGCGCACAATACTTTTCCTTTCAATTGAGTTTGTATCCATACCAAGATAGATAGGTAGATACGCCGCATATACCTAGCAATTGCGGGAGGGGGAATCCGCACATACCTAGTTTTAGTGGTAGGGGGAGGGACAAAATGGGTGGCTAACTTGGTTTGTGGTAATGACAACATTTCTGTTATGGGCCACCGAAGAGAAAGAAGCTCCACCTTTTACCAAACACATATGAGTGTGGCATACATGAGCTTAGTGTAGACGACCCGGACAAAGTGTGCGATGAGCATGTGTTCCGCGCAAACGAACACCACCCAAGCGAGGGCAGAGTGTGAGTGGCATTAGAAAATGGTTTGTTGTTGCTGCTGTTGTTGTGATAGTTTTACGATAGTTAGAGTGGCCCAGTAGAAAATGCTGTTCGCCCAATACTTAGTTATGGTAATATATTAGTTCTGAAACACTATTTCTGTTAGTTATAGTTTTAGTTCCACCGACTTGGAGAGAGAGAGAGAGACAGAGAAAGCGTGAAATACAAATGTGAATGCGGCTATGTTGTGCGTACTGACTACAAAGAAGAAAATTCCAAAGGTAGGGAGCCTAAGGAAAATTGTGTTTGGCATGTAAAGGGTCGTTTATGCTTGTGGTTAACAGTGGGTTTTACATTTTGAAAGTATAAAAAAAGAGGGATTAATACAGAATTGGTTATAATTAGGCCATTTTTCAATTCAATACCTTTAAGGTGTTTCCACGATTATTATTCCTACATCAAAGAATTTAGTTGGTAAAAACAAAGTAGATTTTAGTTTCCATTTTCTTGGTTAGTTTCAAAAAATTCTATTTCTATACCCTCCACCACAGGATGGGGGTACACTAACATCGCCATTCCGTTTGTATCTAATCGAAATAATGATCTGAGACCTAACAAAGTAAAGGGTGATTTTTTAAGCTTAAATATGGGTTGCCCAAAAAGTAATTGCGGATTTTTTAAAAGAAAGTAAATGCATTTTTAATCAAACTTAGAATGAACTTTAATCAAATATACTTTTTTTACACTTTTCTTCTAAAGCAAGCTAAAAGTAACAGCTGATAACTGACAGAAGAAGGAATGCAATTACAGAGTCACAAGCTGTGAAAAAATTTGTCAACGCCGACTATATGAAAAATCCGCAATTACTTTTTGGGCAACCCAATAGCTCACGCATGTTTCACGTTTTGTTTCAGTGTGAAACATCTTCAGTTTGATATATAATATAACCATAAATCGTCTAACTAACAAACAACGCTTGCAAATTATTGAATTTTATTATATAAAATTCAGGTTCTCAACGAGCGAGAAAGTTCACCGCGCGCTTGTTCTTCTTCGGCCACGAAGCTCATTTTTGGCTCAATGAGAACGTAAATAAGCAGGATTGTCGATTTTGGAGTGAAGATAAGACAGATGCATTGCAAGAGCTACCAATGCATCCAGAAAAAGCCACAGTATGGTGCGGTTTATGGGCTGGTGGCATCATTGGACCGTACTTCTTCATAGATGATACGTATCGTAACCTAACTGTGAATAGTGAGCGCTACCGTGAGATGATATCCAACTTTTTTTGCCCAAAATTCACGAGCTTGGCTTGCATGATATGTGGTTTCAACATGACGGTGTCACATGCCACACAGCACGCGTATCAATGGACTTATTGAGAGACGGGTTCGGTGAACATTTTATTTCACGTTCGGGACCGGTCCATTGACTGCCTAGATCGTGCGATTTAACGCCTTTAAACTATGTTTTGTGGGGCTATGTTAAAGCTCATGTTTATACAGACAAGTCCGCCTCAATTGACGCATTGTAAGACAATATTGAAGGATTTTTTCGCGAGATTCCGGCTGAAATGTTGGAAAGAGTATGCCAAAATTGTACTAAGCGGAGGGGGTATTTGAGGCGCAGTCATGGTCAACATTTGCATGAAATAATCTTCAAATATTAAATTATATGGACTGTACTATCGATTCTAATAAAGATTTCATGCATTTTTCTGAATTTAATGTGTTTTTTTTTGTGAAAATCTTTCCTATAGCTCACCCTTTACATCTATTCCTGATCGCTTTGACATCCTATAACTGTTTAGCTATGTCTGTCCGTCTGTCAGTCTGCTTTGTATGGCTGAGTCAATCTACAACCTGATATAGCTCCCATATAAACCGATCTCCCGATTTTACTTCTTAAACCTTTAGAGGGCGCAATTATTATACAATATGGTTCAAGTTTTGTACTATGATTTCTTCTATGACCTTCAACATACATGCCGAGTATATCCTGAATCGGTCTTAAACCTGAGATAGATCCCATAAAAGACGATCTCCCGATTGCACTTCTTCACCCATAAGTGGGCGCTGTTCATGTCTGATTTGGTTGACATTTTGCATAATGACTCCTTCTATGGCCTTTAACCTAAATACCGAATATGGTCTGACGCGCCCATATCCTGATATAGTTCCCCAAATAAACCGATCTTCCGATTTTACTTGAGCCCATAAAATGGAACTCTCGATCTGCTTCCTATGAACGCACAATTCCAGGCAGCTAGAATCGCCTACTGATGCTGACTCTACTGATATTCTCACTGTGGATATAGTCCACAAGGATAGATAAAATCGGCCAGATCGAATGATATCATCCCGGAAAAATGACAGAAATAGTTCGAAACTACATTGCTGTGGCTAGAAGGACAACACAATATGTGGTTGTATCCACAAGACGGGGAATTACACCAAAACCTGGCGTAAGACAACGAGTCCATTAAGACTGATCAAATTAAAATTTTGCAACGAATAAGTGTTGTTGGGCAAAATATGCATAGGTCGGGTAGTTCGGCGCAAACAGCTACGAGATTGGGAGACATCTACGGAAACAAAAAGAATATAACATAGAAGCCTTCGTGAATGTAGAGGCCACGGTGGAAAAAGAATCAATAATCGTTATTATAAATCAAAGGGGGGTCCATCCTAATACTTCCAGCAATATCAGCGCCAGCTTTTGACATAATATGGTAAAAAATAGGGTACTAAAAGGGAAGTCTCAAGGAGTAAAGGTCTATCTCTCTCTCTAGATGCCATGGCACACATTTTTGACACAAATTTCTATCATGGATTAGTAAGATCATGGAAAAGCCTTTTAGGGGTCAGTCCAAAGGGGCGACGAAGAAGAAGCTTTTTGAGTCAGAGACACAATATATCAGAATTTATATCTTTTTCTCTGGGCGGGATCACACTGCCTGCATCAGAGGAGCCTAAATACCAAATCCAAATCCTCGATTCCAAAATATCCTAGTAAGAAGTAGTGAGTTACAGCGGTCAAAAAAAGTATTCATCATTCAATGTTTTTTTTTTAATAAGTCTACAAAAGACAATTGGAATAAAAACATATTAAACTAATGATGCAGTAGTGCTTGTGTGATATATATGTACACAATTTCATTGTTTTTAAAGAAAAAAATAGTATTTATTGGAACAAAAAGGGCCATTTTACAGCTGAACACAAAAAATTAAACAAAAAAAGTATTCATCATTGCAAAAAAACAAAAAAATAAATAACATAATTTAAAAAAATTAATACTTTGTTATTCGACCACCGCGTCTTATAACTTCTTTTAAACGGTTTGACATCGATTGGACTAATTTAGCGGTTATATTTTGGTTTATATTAGTCCATTCCTCCATTATCACCTGTTGCATTTGACTCTTGCTCGAAAAATTGCGCGTTCTCAATTTGCGTTCGAGATGTTCCCAAAGATGTTCAATTGGGTTCAAGTCGGGACCTTGAGGAGGAGTTTTAATGACTTTGGGGCAGTTATACAGCATCCACATCTTGGTATTTAAAGCAGAATGTTTGGGGTCATTATCTTGATAATATTGAAAGTTATTACCAAGCCCAAGTTTTACAGCACTATCTTTTAAATTCCTCTTTAAAATGTCAATGTAATACTTATGATCCATTACTCCATTAATAATTTCAAGATTTCCCGCTCCTGAAGCCGCCATACACCCCCAAACCATTAAACCACCTCCACCATGTTTTACAGTAGCAACTGTGTTTCGTTCTTCAAGCTCTGTATTTGGTTTTCTGTACACTATGACCTTTCCATCGCACCAAAAAAGATTAAACTTGCTCTCGTCTGCAAAAATTACTGTTTTCCAAAATGATTCGGGCTGTTTTACATACATTTTTGCGAAGTTTAGCCTTTTCACTCGGTTTATTTTATTTATAAAGGGCTTCTTACGTGCAGTTCTTCCTCTGTAACTATGCCTTTTGAGTGTATTTCGAATTGTTTGTGTAGTAACTTCCTTCCCTAAATATTCCATAGTGGTTTTACGAAGAATGGTCGCATTTGTCTTCGGAGTTTTCTGAACTTGCCGCACTAGCCAACGCACATCTCCAACTGAAAGTGCTTTTGGTCGACCAGATCTTGGTTTATTGTCAACAGTTTTCATTTCTGTCCACTTTCTGATGATGGATTGTATAGTAGATCGTGGTCTATTTAATATTTCACTGATAGTTTTTTGAGTTAAACCATTCCTGTGGTGTTTTATTATCAAAACTTTTACCTCATCAGAAACCTCGTTTTGCTTACGACCCATTTTGACAAAAACTATATTTTCAATGAAATTAAATATTTGCTGTCAAGGGCAAAGCCTCCTTTACTAAATAAAACAGAAAAGGGGGATTCCCAAATAATATTTGAATTTGACTTTGATGATAGCACATCAATGATGAATACTTTTTTTGTTCTGTTTTTGGTGTTATTATATAAAATTGCATTTTTTGCGCTAATTAAATTTATTTTTTGAATTTATTTTAAAACATATTACGAAAAATAAACTATTGCATAAAACTGCATTATTTGTTTACTTTAAATTTTCTTCAATTACCCAAAATAAGTGAATTTATTATCAATTTTGCTAATGATGAATACTTTTTTTGACCGCTGTAGGCCAAGGATGATGTACAATATGTAAACGGCCATCGAAAGACCAGTGTTACAATACGAGGCATTGGTATAGCGGAAAGATGGTAAAAGAACAATCCGTATGACTGAATTCCAAAAGATAAATACACTCATAGAAAACAGTTTGCTGAAAATAGCAAACACAGTCTGCTGAATATTAGTAGTTAATTTTGCTACTTTTATAGCAGAAGTTCAGCTACTATAGCAGTAGTACTGCAATTTCAGAGCAGCAGGCTGACTGCTGGAAAGTCTGTTGTTTGCTGAAAATGACTTCTACTTTATTATGAAAAGGATGTTAGAAAAATAATAAAATACAAATGTAAATGTAAAAATAAAAAAATGCCTATTATTGTACTTAAAATAGCACATTTCTTTGCTGATGAAACTGACTAAAATAATTGCTGATACAGCAGCCCAATGTTTGCTGAAACAGCAAAAATCTCTGCTTTTCGAGACAAAAACTGCTGTTTTAGAATACATTTTTACTGTTTTGAATAACAATTTTGGTTGAGTGTAGATTAGTCAGTGTCGAAATCTGACATAGGCTTGATTGCAAGCGATAATAAATTTGCAGCCTATTAAGGCCTACAAACGAAACTATGACTCCAAAATTACGCTAAGGCTGACAAGGCAGGCATGAACACAAACCTGTTTTTATACACCATAGGATAGGAGTATATTAACCTAGTCATTCCGTTTGTACCACCTCGAAATATTGATCTATAACCCCACAAAGTATATATATTCTGGATCTTCCCGACATTCTGAGCAATCTAGCCTTGTCCGTCTGTTCGTCTGTCGAAATCACGATAGCGGTCGAACGCGTAAAGCTAGCTGCTTGAAATTTTGCACAGATATATCTTATTGATGTAGGTAAATGGGGATTGAAAATGGGCCATATAAGTTCAGATTTGAATATATATATCCCCCATATAAACCGATCTCCAGATGTGACTTCTTGAGCCACTAGAATCCTCAATTTTCATTCGAGTTCGCTGAAATTTGGAACAAAGACTTGAGTTACTATTTCCAACATCCATGCCGAGTATGATCCGAATCGGTCTATCAACGGGTATAGCCCCCATATAAACCGATCCCCGACTTTCCATATAAACCGATGACTTTCAACATCCATGCCGACTGAGATACGAATCGGTCTATAAACATATATAACACCCATATAAACCTATACCCGGATTTAACTTCTTGAGCTCTTAAAAGCCTCAATTTACATCCGATTTGGCAAAGACTTGAGTTATGACTTCCAACATTCATGCCAAGTATGATCCGAATCAGTCAATATGATATGATATGACTTCTGACTTCTGAATAAGGTATTCCTATAGGAAAACTTTAAATCAGCCTGGTTGAATAAGGTTTTCCTATTCAGCCTGGCTGAATAAGGTTTTCCTATAGGAAAACTTTAATTCAGCCTGGCTGAATAAGGTTTTTCTATAGGAAAACTTTAATTCAGCCTGGCTGAATAAGGTTTTCCTATAGGAAAACTTTAATTCAGCCTGGCTGAATAAGGTTTTCCTATAGGAAAACTTTAATTCAGCCTGGCTGAATAAGGTTTTCCTATAGGAAAACTTTAATTCAGCCTGGCTGAATAAGGTTTTCCTATAGGAAAACTTTAATTCAGCCTGGCTGAATAAGGTTTTCCTATAGGAAAACTTTAATTCAGCCTGGCTGAATAAGGTTTTCCTATAGGAAAACTTTAATTCAGCCTGGCTGAATAAGGTTTTCCTATAGGAAAACTTTAATTCAGCCTGGCTGAATAAGGTTTTCCTATAGGAAAACTTTAATTCAGCCTGGCTGAATAAGGTTTTCCTATAGGAAAACTTTAATTCAGCCTGGCTGAATAAGGTTTTCCTATAGGAAAACTTTAATTCAGCCTGGCTGAATAAGGTTTTCCTATAGGAAAACTTTAATTCAGCCTGGCTGAATAAGGTTTTCCTATAGGAAAACTTTAATTCAGCCTGGCTGAATAAGGTTTTCCTATAGGAAAACTTTAATTCAGCCTGGCTGAATAAGGTTTTCCTATAGGAAAACTTTAATTCAGCCTGGCTGAATAAGGTTTTCCTATAGGAAAACTTTAATTCAGCCTGGCTGAATAAGGTTTTCCTATAGGAAAACTTTAATTCAGCCTGGCTGAATAAGGTTTTCCTATAGGAAAACTTTAATTCAGCCTGGCTGAATAAGGTTTTCCTATAGGAAAACTTTAATTCAGCCTGGCTGAATAAGGTTTTCCTATAGGAAAACTTTAATTCAGCCTGGCTGAATAAGGTTTTCCTATAGGAAAACTTTAATTCAGCCTGGCTGAATAAGGTTTTCCTATAGGAAAACTTTAATTCAGCCTGGCTGAATAAGGTTTTCCTATAGGAAAACTTTAATTCAGCCTGGCTGAATAAGGTTTTCCTATAGGAAAACTTTAATTCAGCCTGGCTGAATAAGGTTTTCCTATAGGAAAACTTTAATTCAGCCTGGCTGAATAAGGTTTTCCTATAGGAAAACTTTAATTCAGCCTGGCTGAATAAGGTTTTCCTATAGGAAAACTTTAATTCAGCCTGGCTGAATAAGGTTTTCCTATAGGAAAACTTTAATTCAGCCTGGCTGAATAAGGTTTTCCTATAGGAAAACTTTAATTCAGCCTGGCTGAATAAGGTTTTCCTATAGGAAAACTTTAATTCAGCCTGGCTGAATAAGGTTTTCCTATAGGAAAACTTTAATTCAGCCTGGCTGAATAAGGTTTTCCTATAGGAAAACTTTAATTCAGCCTGGCTGAATAAGGTTTTCCTATAGGAAAACTTTAATTCAGCCTGGCTGAATAAGGTTTTCCTATAGGAAAACTTTAATTCAGCCTGGCTGAATAAGGTTTTCCTATAGGAAAACTTTAATTCAGCCTGGCTGAATAAGGTTTTCCTGTAGGAAAACTTTAATTCAGCCTGGCTGAATAAGGTTTTCCTATAGGAAAACTTTAATTCAGCCTGGCTGAATAAGGTTTTCCTATAGGAAAACTTTAATTCAGCCTGGCTGAATAAGGTTTTCCTATAGGAAAACTTTAATTCAGCCTGGCTGAATAAGGTTTTCCTATAGGAAAACTTTAATTCAGCCTGGCTGAATAAGGTTTTCCTATAGGAAAACTTTAATTCAGCCTGGCTGAATAAGGTTTTCCTATAGGAAAACTTTAATTCAGCCTGGCTGAATAAGGTTTTCCTATAGGAAAACTTTAATTCAGCCTGGCTGAATAAGGTTTTCCTATAGGAAAACTTTAATTCAGCCTGGCTGAATAAGGTTTTCCTATAGGAAAACTTTAATTCAGCCTGGCTGAATAAGGTTTTCCTATAGGAAAACTTTAATTCAGCCTGGCTGAATAAGGTTTTCCTATAGGAAAACTTTGATTCAGCCTAGCTGAATAACGTTTTCCTTAAATTCATTTAAAAACTGCTTCTTTGGTGGACATTTTTTCCTACTGCATGCCGTACATTTGTTTAACATGTTTAAAATTGCACTTGTAACGGACATCAACATTAATTTTGATTTGACATTAGGCCAACAGCCTTTTATTTAGCAAGATGGGGGAAAAACAACAAAAACGCTTTCGGCGCATTCTGTTGACCATGTAATTATTTGCGAACCAATGTGCTAATCCTGAGCTCCCAATACCATTAAAATGTTGTAAAACCTAAAGCAGGGTAAAAAACCAAATAATATTTGAATGGGTGGAGGTTGGAAATCATCTTTGAAATGTGAAATTTTTGTTTGAAAGGTGAACTCAGGTGTGCAGCTACCTTTTATACATCTCGCAAGGTAAACACCTCAAAGGGTTAGACAAATTTTTCCAAACTATTCTCACCTGAGTGCTGATTTGGGTGCTGCTAGGGAAAAGTTCACTCACGTGGTGTACCACTAAGTTTAAGATAAAGGTGCGACGATAAAGACTGCATAATTTACCTGTATCGAACAGGCCACCAGCACCAGTTAGGAGAGTTATGCTGAACTCCAAAAAATCACTGGGGGAATTTACTCATAAAAATCCATAAGGACAGACATGCAGATAAAAATACAAAAAAAAAATGAAACATAATAAACATACGATGGGAACAAGAAAGAATAATAAATGAATATAAATCTTTCTTTTCCCCACACACTATATTGGCTTCCTTAGAATATTTGTCTGCCAGCCACTTTTCATCCCTCATATACAAAGAGCGCTGGAATTTCTGCTTGAATCACCCTCTGTGACAAATATTTTTCAAAACTTTTTGCTTCCACTCAAATGCCTATTGTCTCTTGGAGATTCTCTTGGGGCAAAATTGTATCCAACACTCCCCTCTCCACAAACTTTGCTTGTAATTCTGCATCTCTGCAGTGTTCTTGATGGAGGCGTTAGAAATTTCTAATCACAACACTTCGTGATAGGAATTTTGTTATTAGAAAGCATCAGGAGATCATGATATCTCAGCAAAGATACTTTGGCATTAGAACATTCATTTTGGATACACACCGGCGCAGAAAACATCCACCCACATGAAGGTGAGTTAGTGGGGATACGTGTGTGTATTCTGTAATGGTTTTTCTATATGACTATGCTCAACTAAGGGTGACTTATTTCTTATGGATGTCTGTCTGTCTGGCCATATGAGCTCTTAGGGTTGGTATTCTGTGATTTTTCTCAACGATATATTCACATGAGCTACATATGTATTAGTAATTGCTAAGGGGGCTAAAGCAAGAGTGCAAAAGTTGTTGCAATTAGTCATGCTAAGCTAAATCAGAGCAATCAAATGAAGAACTTTTTGAAGAGCAAATACGTAAATAATAAGATTCAGTTATCAATATTGACCTTATAACCCGCTATAGGTAAAGAAATTTAAAACACATAGTCATGAATTCATGAATGTTTAAGCTCACAAGCCGAAATAGCTCAGTTGGGAGAGCGTTAGACTGAAGATCTAAAGGTCCCCGGTTCAATCCCGGGTTTCGGCAGAAATATTTTAGAAAACCCTCTTCTCATGCGACACCACAGGCCTACAGACCCAGAAGCCTTACGTCCTTTCTACTCAAAACCATGGAACGTATTGTGGACACCATGATAAAGAGTATGATCTATCCAGCGAACTGTTCAAAAACCAACAGCATGCCTATGTCAAGGGAAGTTCGGTGGAGACTACCCCGCACGAGGTTGTGTATACCTGGCGGTATACATTGACATCGAGGGGGCTTTTAACAATGTGCGGACCGACACACTTATCCAATCCTTAGACCAATACCGGATTGACCCGGTCCTTAGAGACTGGATAAACCATATGCCAAGGAACAGGTGGATAAATTGTGTGTCCAATGGCATAAATATAAGGGAGAAAGTTGCACAGGGCAAGACAAAGGGGGGCATTTTATCGCCACTTTTATGGGAGACCACCATAAATGACCTATTACGGATGCTGACTGAGGAGGAATTTGAAACCGTTTAGTACTCAGACAATGTTATAATACTTCTAAGGGGTAAGCATCCGAACGAGCTACGCAGAAGGGCCGAAAGGTCTTGCAAATGGCATATGACTGGGCTAGACCCAAAGGTCTCAATGTTAACCCAGAGAAGACTGAAATATGCCCGTTCACAAGGAAGACGAAGGTGGGTCAATTTAACGCACCACGTTTCCTCAATAAGACTATTTCGATATCTGACAAGGTCAAATACTTAGATGTGATCTTGGACAGGAAACTAAATTGAAAGTGTCACATTCAGGAGCGTAATTTGGGCACATTCAGGAGCGTTATTTGGGGCTTGAATCCTAGAGTAGTCCAATGGCTCCGCAGGAGCGTGATTGGACCAATACTTACTTATGCCTCAGTAGTTTGGTGGACTGTTATGGAGTAAAAGTGCAACATAAGTACCATACAACAGGTTTAGAGAACATGTTGTCTTGGCATACGCGGAGCGATGAGGACCACGCCCACTAGGGCACTGAAGACTATTCTAGATATCTGACCCATTGACATACGTATTATGTGTGAGGGAGCCACTGCGGCTATGAGACTTTAGGCGATGGGAGAATGGATTGAGGATGGGAGCAGCTCATACCATCGCGGTATAATCGAGGGAACCATAGGAAACCGGGTAGGAATGGAAAGGGTTTCCAATCGGATACCTGAGATGATCCTTGAAGTTGAGTTCAAAGCATAACTGCCAGCACAGTCTTTGATTAACGGAACCCTAGTATTGCCATCTGGAAGATCATGTTACACGGATAGATCAAAGCTAGAGGACAGAGTGGGCTGGGGTTCTACATTGAGAACCGGGCGATCTCGGAATGCATGAAGTGGCGTGGTGCTAACGAGAAGACGTCGAGTGTTAACATCTTTACCGACAGTAAAATTTCCATAACGGCAATAACAACTAGGATGGTAAGGTCACGAACAGTCTTGCAGTGTAAGAAGGAGATTAACGCCTTCTCTGAGGATGGCAAGATATGCATCGTTTGGGTGCCGGGCCTTAACGGAGGAAGGGGAAATGAAAGGGCGGTGAAGGCCAAAGAACTGCCGTCAATAAACCTGGTTAACCCGAAGCCTTTCGGATCGACGCAGTCCGAGTTAAGGGTGTGGGCGACGAATGCGCATGCAACATTGTGGAAAAGTGAAACGGTCGGTAGGACGGCGAAAATCCTATGGGGGCATCCAGATCGTGAGAAGGCGAGGCTATTACTGAAAGGTAGTAAGAAAGAGTTCATTATAGCTATTGGTATCACATAGGACTACGAGCTCACTTATGTAAAATCGGTGCGGCAAGTGATAGCATGTGTAGGGCATGAGGGGATAATGATGAGACGTTGGAGCATTTCCTTTGCCATTGCCTATAGGAAACCTAATTCAGTTTTCCTATAGGAAAACCTTATTCAACCAGGCTGAATTAAAATTTTTCTAAAGGAAAACCTTATTCAGCCAGGCCGAATTGAAGATTTCCCATAGGAAAACCTTATTCAGCCAGGCTGAATTGAAGATTTCCCATAGGAAATTGAAGTTTTCCTATAGGAAAACCTTATTCAGCCAGGCTGAATTGAAGTTTTCCTATAGGAAAATCTTATTCAGCCAGGCTGAATTAAAGTTTTCCTATAGGAAAACCTTATTCAGCCAGGATGATTAAAGTTTTTCTATAGGAAAACCTTATTCAGCCAGGCTGAATTGAAGATTTCCCATAGAAAAACCTTATTCAGCCAGGCTGAATTGAAGATTTCCCATAGGAAATTGAAGTTTTCTTATAGGAAAACCTTATTCAGCCAGGCTGAATTGAAGTTTTCCTATAGGAAAATCTCATTCAGCCAGGCTGAATTAAAGTTTTCCTATAGGAAAACCTTATTCAGCCAGGCTGAATTAAAGTTTTCCTATAGGAAAACCTTATTCAGCCAGGCTGAATTAAAGTTTTCCTATAGGAAAACCTTATTCAGCCAGGCTGAATTAAAGTTTTCCTATAGGAAAACCTTATTCAGCCAGGCTGAATTAAAGTTTTCCTATAGGAAAACCTTATTCAGCCAGGCTGAATTAAAGTTTTCCTACAGGAAAACCTTATTCAGCCAGGCTGAATTAAAGTTTTCCTATAGGAAAACCTTATTCAGCCAGGCTGAATTAAAGTTTTCCTATAGGAAAATCTTATTCAGCCAGGCTGAATTAAAGTTTTCCTATAGGAAAATCTTATTCAGCCAGGCTGAATTAAAGTTTTCCTATAGGAAAACCTTATTCAGCCAGGCTGAATTAATTCAGTTCAGCCAGGCTGAATTAAAGTTTTCCTACAGGAAAACCTTATTCAGCCAGGCTGAATTAAAGTTTTCCTATAGGAAAACCTTATTCAGCCAGGCTGAATTAAAGTTTTCCTATAGGAAAATCTTATTCAGCCAGGCTGAATTAAAGTTTTCCTATAGGAAAACCTTATTCAGCCAGGCTGAATTAAAGTTTTCCTATAGGAAAACCTTATTCAGCCAGGCTGAATTAAAGTTTTCCTATAGGAAAACCTTATTCAGCCAGGCTGAATTAAAGTTTTCCTATAGGAAAACCTTATTCAGCCAGGCTGAATTAAAGTTTTCCTATAGGAAAACCTTATTCAGCCAGGCTGAATTAAAGTTTTCCTATAGGAAAACCTTATTCAGCCAGGCTGAATTAAAGTTTTCCTATAGGAAAACCTTATTCAGCCAGGCTGAATTAAAGTTTTCCTATAGGAAAACCTTATTCAGCCAGGCTGAATTAAAGTTTTCCTATAGGAAAACCTTATTCAGCCAGGCTGAATTAAAGTTTTCCTATAGGAAAACCTTATTCAGCCAGGCTGAATTAAAGTTTTCCTATAGGAAAACCTTATTCAGCCAGGCTGAATTAAAGTTTTCCTATAGGAAAACCTTATTCAGCCAGGCTGAATTAAAGTTTTCCTATAGGAAAACCTTATTCATCCAGGCTGAATTAAAGTTTTCCTATAGGAAAACCTTATTCAGCCAGGCTGAATTAAAGTTTTCCTATAGGAAAACCTTATTCAGCCAGGCTGAATTAAAGTTTTCCTATAGGAAAACCTTATTCAGCCAGGCTGAATTAAAGTTTTCCTATAGCAAAACCTTATTCAGCCAGGCTGAATTAAAGTTTTCCTATAGCAAAACCTTATTCAGCCAGGCTGAATTAAAGTTTTCCTATAGCAAAACCTTATTCAGCCAGGCTGAATTAAAGTTTTCCTATAGCAAAACCTTATTCAGCCAGGCTGAAATAAAGTTTTCCTATAGGAAAACCTTATTCAGCCAGGCTGAATTAAAGTTTTCCTATAGGAAAACCTTATTCAGCCAGGCTGAATTAAAGTTTTCCTATAGGAAAACCTTATTCAGCCAGGCTGAATTAAAGTTTTCCTATAGGAAAACCTTATTCAGCCAGGCTGAATTAAAGTTTTCCTATAGGAAAACCTTATTCAGCCAGGCTGAATTAAAGTTTTCCTATAGGAAAACCTTATTCAGCCAGGCTGAATTAAAGTTTTCCTATAGGAAAACCTTATTCAGCCAGGCTGAATTAAAGTTTTCCTATAGGAAAACCTTATTCAGCCAGGCTGAATTAAAGTTTTCCTATAGGAAAACCTTATTCAGCCAGGCTGAATTAAAGTTTTCCTATAGGAAAACCTTATTCAGCCAGGCTGAATTAAAGTTTTCCTATAGGAAAACCTTATTCAGCCAGGCTGAATTAAAGTTTTCCTATAGGAAAACCTTATTCAGCCAGGCTGAATTAAAGTTTTCCTATAGGAAAACCTTATTCAGCCAGGCTGAATTAAAGTTTTCCTATAGGAAAACCTTATTCAGCCAGGCTGAATTAAAGTTTTCCTATAGGAAAACCTTATTCAGCCAGGCTGAATTAAAGTTTTCCTATAGGAAAACCTTATTCAGCCAGGCTGAATTAAAGTTTTCCTATAGGAAAACCTTATTCAGCCAGGCTGAATTAAAGTTTTCCTATAGGAAAACCTTATTCAGCCAGGCTGAATTAAAGTTTTCCTATAGGAAAACCTTATTCAGCCAGGCTGAATTAAAGTTTTCCTATAGGAAAACCTTATTCAGCCAGGCTGAATTAAAGTTTTCCTATAGGAAAACCTTATTCAGCCAGGCTGAATTAAAGTTTTCCTATAGGAAAACCTTATTCAGCCAGGCTGAATTAAAGTTTTCCTATAGGAAAACCTTATTCAGCCAGGCTGAATTAAAGTTTTCCTATAGGAAAACCTTATTCAGCCAGGCTGAATTAAAGTTTTCCTATAGGAAAACCTTATTCAGCCAGGCTGAATTAAAGTTTTCCTATAGGAAAACCTTATTCAGCCAGGCTGAATTAAAGTTTTCCTATAGGAAAACCTTATTCAGCCAGGCTGAATTAAAGTTTTCCTATAGGAAACCCTTATTCAGCCAGGCTGAATTAAACTTTTCCTATAGGAAACCCATATTCAGCCAGGCTGAATAAAAGTTTTCCCATAGGAAAACCTTATTCAGCCAGGCTGAATTAAGGCCGAATTCATGTTTCTCAAAGAATAAATGTTCTCCAGCTTGACAGAATCTAAAAAAGTCATGAATAACTTGTGATACTATTGTCTTAATGTTTTGCTTATTGCTGATTGATACAAATTAACCCTTGAGCTCCTTTTGGTCCATACCCACATATGGCGTCTATGGCTGCACCATCAAAAGTTACCCCTACTATTTGAAATAATCGGGAGCATAGAATTGTCAGGAGGAAATCATGCCATCCACTCGTCAAAGGATTTTCACACTAAAGTCAAAGGTGGTTGGCTTCTCAAATGCGCAGGGGACACAACTAACCACAAAACAATGTCAATTACAAAAGAGTAACCCCTAAAAATGTGCCAAAAAAGCTTTTAGATTTTTTGGAGAATACCGACATTAGGCCAACAGCAAGCAACACAGACCATATGCAACAAATTCCAAGGCTGAAAGTCTAAACAAACGGAATGAAACCTTATTCCAAAAAATGTGAAAGAATGTTAAGTAGCATGTCCTTAGAATTTTTCGAAAATCACTGACCTTTTTTTTTGGGGGCGGCAAAAACTCTACAAAATGCAAAAAATTACTCATAATAATGAATGTTTGGTCTATACTCCTTTGATTTGTTGTCTGTTATGGTCGACATATTTACACCAAAGTGGCTTAGAAAATTGGAAAATAAATGACTCAACATCAACATACAAAACAGTTTTCCAACAGGAGCCCAGAAATCGCGAACTGTTGAAGCAGCTATAAAACTCTTCAAATTGACCGCCAACTTTTGTTGGGAAGACAACACATTTAACCCCACTATTGCCAGGCAATGTGTGGCAATCATCCCCCACCCATTCCAATGTGTTCTCTCTCTACCTCACTGCCTGCCGTTCCATGGTTGGCTTTGAGTTGGCGTTTTTTGTGATTTTTAGTCTGCCTGGATATCCTTCCTATCGTTTGACAAATTTTTTATTGGTTCTCTATTGGGTAGTTGTTGCTTTTTGTTTTTTTGTATGTAGTAGTTGTTATGTATCATTCTCCACGAATGTTCATATATCTATACCCTATTTGATATGGAACTGTTCACAATTCCATTTCCGCTTTTGCTTTCGTGTTTTGCTGATGGTCTGTTAAACGGAAATTCGTTAGTTCCGCAAATGAATTCCATTGTTTAAAGGCGACTTCCTTTGCGCAAGGTGGTGGTACAGAGAATTCGTGGTGAGGAGACATTTGCCAAGGTTCCAATATTCCTTTGGCCAGTAAACACTTTCTGTACATGTTCTTGCAGTTGACATAGCGACAGAAAGTATGCAGTGAGAATTTCACCAAAGTAAAAACAAAAAAAGCTCAAAAGCAAGTGTTGAAAAAGGAAGAACGATTCATCTTTGTTCTAGAAAACAAGTTTGCCAGAACTCAGAAGTTTCATAATGAAAATCTTTTCCAAAATTGTTGTATTTAATCGATTGACGACGAATGGGTGGAAAAATTCCCAAAAATAGAGTTATTTAAGTAAAACTCTAGCTCGAGTTAGGAAAGAACCAAATTTTTCAAAGCTATGATATGAGCGATATGCAGTACCCTAAATAAAAGCACCATTTCGATTTATCGCATCTGGATATATTCCCCCTACGTTATCCTTCTATCAAGGGTTCCAGGAACCCGATTAAAACGCAGTTCCACGCCGAGCTCAGCCATACCCGCTCTGCCAAGGAAAACCTCTGGTACATCTGCATGTACTATCCTTTACACTTGTAAGGCCCCAGGTCACCAACGCTATGACAAAAGAGGATATTTTGCCTTCCCAGCACGATAAATTATCCTCGCCTTAGCCCGATCCAAGTAGATTTGGAAATCCATTTTCTCTGAAACAGTCACAGTCAGATATTTAGCGAGCCCTACGTTTTTGATGCTACACTCATTGTAAAAAGTCTGCTGATTATAGGAACCAACTTCTGCTGACTGTTAGTAGAACAACATGAATGTATCGTACACCCTCTAATACAGCCAAATAGCAGACTGAAATGTTTGCTAAAATAACAGCCCTATGTTAGCTAAAACAGCAGCCTGCTAACCCCTTTTCAGCAGACAAAAACTGGTATTTTAGATTTTTTTTTTGCTATTTTGAATAACAAATTTCATTGAGAGAGTGACTTTCGTATCGTGATTGGACGATTCTGCGACTATATGCCCTTAAGCAACATTGCGACGGTTTTTCTTTAGCGAAATCAGCACAAACACCAAAGTAATCTCCTTTAACTAGTATGAGTACTTCATCCGCATTTGCCCTGATTTTAAAGAACCTAGCCAAACGACTCAGTAATGAATCCATTATGGGGTTCCATATATGTATATGGAGTATAGATTAACCCCTGCCGATTGCAAATTGCAAATTTAGCCATGAAGATACCATTAAGGAACAACGGGCAAACTTCTCACATATCAAAGAGTGCTTTCCGAGAAGAGACCTTCTTTTTATAGCCGAGTCCGAACGGCGTATGCCAGTGTGACGCCTCTCTGGGGAGAAGTTTTTACATGGCTTTTATGCATGGCATAGTACTTCACAAATGTGGCCAGCATTAGGAGGGAATAACGACCACTGAAAGGTTTTTAGATGTTCTCGCCAGGATTCAAACCCAAGCTTTTAGCGTTATGGGAGACTTGGTAATCTCAACGCTACGGTGGCCTACAAACTCTACTCTACGGTGGCCTCCAACCTCTGCCGCTAGCTTCGCTAAATACGTCGGAAACCGAACTGGTACGGGGATTCAACCTCTACGTAGCCTTCCCGAAATCTAGACGTAAGCGTCATAGGGGGATATGGCCTCCTGCCGCTAGCCTAGCTAAATACCTCAGAAGCCGAACTGGTACGGAGATTTAATCTTTTCGTAACCTTCCCGAAATCTAGATGTCATTATCCTCTTTAATACAATGCAAGCACGGAGAGCCAGCTGATGCTTCGATATACGGATTTCACTTCTTGCTAGCAGGTGACCTCTGAAAGACTAAGGCTGATTCATATTTCTACAACCCTTTACATTAAAAACCAATACCACCATAAATCCTGCACCAAAAATCGTATTTCAGCAAAAATTCTACCTCCTGAAAAAGACTGGAAACGAGAAAAAAAATCGTTCGATCGGTTACTATAGGACTCAATTGAAAAAACATTAGGGAGTACAGTACCAATTTGACATCTAAATTCGGAATTACCAATTGTGATTCACATTTGAGATCAGAGTACTTTCTAAACTTTTAAAATAAATTGGAACTCGAACGAAATATCTTTCGAGGTAGAATTAAACATTGATATTAATATTAGGCATTAAGAGTTTCAAAGGTCGGCCAACCCAGGAAAAAACTAAAAAAGGTCATAAAAATCGTTCGTAACAATATGGAACTCAATGAAAAGTCTTCAGAAGAAAAGTACGAACCAGATAGAATTATTAGGGGACCACCAAATTGACAAGATGGGTCTCAAATGAAAGGACTCTGGAAGTGAAGTTTGAATGTAATATCAAGGATTGGGGGACAAATGTTTAGCGGCCCCAGCAAAAATCCCTCAAAAGATGGGACATAAAGAGTAGAGTACGAATTATACATCCAAAGGTTGGTTCAGAAAGGCCGTGTGGGACCGGAAATATTATATCTGATTTTGTACTTATAAGGCATATATTTGAAAGAAAATAAGAAATACGAAATAAATTACATTTCATACCCACTATAGGATTTAGGCCTATTCTTTATTCATTCTTTTGTTATAAAAATAAATAAAATATTTTAATACAATTTGAGTGCGGAAAAACCTGTTAAAATACTCGACAGCGGTGAAAATGGAAATAGTACATATTCTTAGGATATTCTACACCGAGAACATGATGGTCTCTTATGTGGAAAATAATGCTGCGTTGGTGTACTCATATGAAAACCACATCTGGGTATCGATGGATATGGAATAATTTGCTGAATACAAAGATTTGAGGTTGCTCAAGGTGTACCATTACATTTTGTAATTATTGACATAAATAATCAAAATAAAATGAGATTAAAATATTTTTCAATGTTTTTTTTTTTTCTTTTTGCTTCATTAGGGGGTGGGAAAACGGTTTGGTGCTAAAACCAATAACAAATTGGTATTAAAACCAATACCAGTTCGGTAATAAGGCTAGTACCAAACAGTACTTATCATTTTATATTTCATCCATACAATCCAGTACTGTTTTTGTACCATACGGTGTTGCTTCACTATCAATACCGTATGGTACTGATATCAACTTTTCTATGGGTGTACAGACAAATTGACAGACAGACGGACAGACAGATGGACATAGCTAAATTTAATAGGGAAGTGTTTCTGAGTCAATCAGTATACTTATCAATGGGTCTAGCTCTTTTCCTTCTGGGTGTTATAAACAAATGCACAATAGCTATAATACCCTGTACCACACTAGTGGTATAGGGAATAAACATTAAGTTATTGAGTTGAACTTTTTTACAGACTAAAATTTCTTTAATGCGCATGTTAAGTTCTTGAATGGGCTAAATCGAATTATATTTGGATATAGGTCCTACGTAGATCGATCTGGGAATTTAAGGTCTTTAGACCATAAAAGCAATTTTTTTTGTACGATTTCGTTAAAATTTTAAAGAGTAAATTGTAGTATGGGCTGCGAAATGCATATCTGTTCATATTAACATATGGCTGTCTTTTAGACCGTTATGCCTATTTATGGTCTTAAGCCCATAAAAAGCGCATTAATAACCCGATTTCGCTGAAATTCGCCACATTTAGTTTTATTAAACCCGTTGATATCCGAACCAAATATGGACCAGACCGAAACAAGCTTTGATATAGATGCCATATATTTGGCCATATATTTGGAACAATGAGTTACATTAAGACGCCCGATATCTGTCCCTTTATTTAGATATAGCTGCCATATAGACCGATCTTCCATAAAAGGCGCATTTATTATCCGATTTCGCTAACATTAAAATAATGAGCTGCTTTAAGACTCCCGACATCTGTCCCGAATGTGATCCATATCGGACCATATTTTAATATACCGGTTATATACATCGATCGTAGACAACCGTTGCGCAGAGTTTAGCTTGTTCGCATATGACGCTAAAAGACCGGGTTCGAATCCTGGCGAGAACATCAGAAAAAATTTTGTGAAGTGGTGGTTTTGTTAACTGAGTTGGACTAGGCCTCGTGTTGTCTGAGACGGTGACGGTCTAGATTGGACCATATTTCGAAATAGCTGCTATATAGACCAATCTAAAATTCAAAAAAAAAATATTTATTTGAATAGTACGGACCATATAATTATACGTTTAAAGTAATTATTTCATGCAAATGTTGACCGTGACTGCGCCTCAAACGTCGATCCGCTTAGTCCAATTTTGGTATACTTTTTCCAACATTTCGGTCATTATCTCACGAACAAATGCTTCAATGTTGTCTTCCAATGCACCAATTGAAGAGGCCTTGTCTTTATAGACATGAGCTTTAGCAAAGCTCCACAAAAAAAGAGTCTAAAGGCTTTAAATCGCACGATCTAGGCGGCCAATTGACTGGTCCCGAACATGTAATAAAATTTTCACCGAACTTGCCTCTCAATAAGCCATTGTTACGCGTGGTGTGTGGCATGTGGTACCGTCTTGTTGAAACCACATGTCATTCAAGTTGAGCTCGTGCATTTTAGGCAAAAAAAAGTTGGATATCATTTCACGATTGCGCTCACCATTCACAGTTACGTTACGACTCGCATCATCTTTGAAGAAGTACGATCCAATGATGCCGCCAGCCCATAAACAGCACCTAATTATGACTTTTCTGGATGCATTGGTAGTTCTCGCAATGCTTCTGTCTGATCTTCACTCCAAAATTGACAATTCTGTTTATTTACGTACACATTGAGCCAAAAATGAGCTTCGTCGCTGAATGGAAAAAACGAGCGATGAACTTTCTTAACAGAGCACGCATTTTCATAATAAAATTCAATAATTTGCAAGCGTTGTTCGTTATTTATTACTATTAGTCTATGCCGGTAGCTAGACCTAAAGCAGCCACGCTACCCTTTCTTTTATAATAAGGGAAACAATATTTTCCGCTGCATTTTTGGAAAAACCCCCGGAGGTTTTGTTTCTAAGGAGTCATCTTGGACCAATATATTAACCTCAAATTCGTGTAGCAGGAGTTTTACATATATGAACCTTGCTGAGCAAGGTTCCGCAAAAATTTTAATATAACATTTGCACATGTTCAATTAAATTTTTAATTGATCCAATTAAAAGATTAATTGGATATTCTGGAAAGTTTAATCATGTTTTTTAATATTAATTAAATATTAATTGAGATCAATTAAATATTAATTGGATCAAAAAAAATAATTAAGGGAAGTTTCAAAAAATTTCAATCATTTTTATACCCACTACCGCAGGATGGGGAATATTGATTTTGTCATTCCGTTTGCAACACATCGAAATATCCAATTTCCGACCCGATTTCGCCGAAATTAGGGACAGTGAGATGTGTTATGCGCCTCGACATTTTTCTGTAATTTGGCCCAAATCGGTTCAGATTTGGATATAGTTGTCATATAGACCGATCTCCCGATTTAAAGCCTTCGCCCCATAAAAGGCACATTTACAAGCCGATTTCGCTGTAATTTGACACAGAGACATATGTTAGGCATTTCGACATCCGTATCGTATACCATATTCGATCGATCGGATTGGTCTATATTTGGATATAGCTACCAAAAAGACCAATATTTTGTTCTACAAAATTGAACAATGACTTGTACTTGTTAGACCACTCAATATCCGTGTCAAATGTGGTCTAAATCGAACCATATTCCGATAAAGCTGCTATGGGGGCATAAATAAAGCATTTCTTACCGGATTATGACTATAGGTGGTTTACGTATATACCCGAGGTGGTGGGTACCCAAAGTTCGGCCCGGCCGAACTTAACGCCTTTTTACTTGATTTTAATTAAATATGGAGTTTTTTTCATTGAAATTTTATTCCATCACCTTTTTCAAAAACTGTGATTGATATTGTCATTTTTGTGATTGAAGCAGTTTCAATTAAGAAATTAATTGAGTCTCTGGAAGCCAAGTCGAGGAACCACTTTGTATGGGAGCTATATCTGAACCGATCAGAAACGATATGGCCAATTTGCAATCCCCAACGACCCAATGACCTAAGAAATGTCTTAATTAATATATCCCCCATTCTAAGGTGTACGAGTATGTGAACTTAAAAGCTCTCTTTTCTATGTAAATTAGAGGCTCCCTTAAAATAGGCTATAATTGCGAATAATCATCATGTTTTCATTTTGCCCCTAACCCCATTCGGAAATTGAATTACACACCCTAAATACTTTTCGGAAACACTATGAAAATGTCAATTGCATATGGCGGCTCTTTTGAAGTAAAGTGTGGTATGTAACAGGATCAAAGGATATACCAAAAGGTTGACAATTTTTGCCGCTCTATTGAAAAACAAACAAATGTCCAACCCACAAATGTCCAACCTTATCAAGTGGTGTGCTCCAAAACAAATAAAGTATACATTTCTGGGGATTTCATACACACACACACGCACGCACTAAACACACACGTACATATGTACCAGCCCTCAAAGACTGGGGGTTGCGTGTAAACAAGTTATTTTGTTAGCCAATTTTCATTTGCTGTAGCTTCAAAGGAGTTAGAGCTGGGTGGTGTAGTCTTGCGGTGTGTGTATAGTTGTGGCAAAGAGACAATGTAATTGCGTGTTGTCGCCATTGTTTTGCACATTGGATGGCCCCACTACTATCAGATTAAGGACATGTGTATGCGATGTCAAGTCACGTAAGTGAATCGTGTCAACAGCCGCTGCTTTGAAATGATTTCGTGAATTTACCAGGATAAAAGAACAAACAAATGGTAGCCTTTGATGCATTTTTGTATAACAATATGGGAGATTTGCTACATTGGATATCTTTTAGGGTAATACTACACCTTTAGCACTATAGTTTCATGGGAGGGAGTATATAAACATGTATATATGATGGGTTTAAATGCCAAAACTAATAGGTACATTAAAAATGTTGTATTTAAATTAAATAGTAATTGAATATAATTTTAAAAAAAATTTACAAATCTACAAAAAGTATAAGCAAATAAGGAAGGGGAAATCGAGCGCAAACGACTTTGTAATGCCCTACACCACTGTATATTCTTACCACTACTTCAAATTAAAAAATAACTTATTGAATCTCTAATTTTATATGAAGAAATAATAAGAAGGTTGCGCGAATGGACAAACAGACAGGCAGACATGGTTAAATCAAACCACTCAACTGCAATATCCGCACGATGGGCTAAGATCTGTAGATTTCGTCCCAGTGAGGACTACACAAAAATTTACTACCGAAATTCGGAGTATGTGACCGCTACTTAAAGAGTGTTAACTCCAAATTTTTGTTGGTTTGTCAATACCTAAAATATGCGTTATTGGTTAGGTGAGAATCCACATGTATTTGGTGCGGTCTGCATGTCGGCGGAGTCATTGGTACTTCATGGTAGACGATGCCAAACGGCATTTTACAACGCTACCGCACCATGCGTACTGAATTTTTTTGGTTTGAATTGGAAATTATTGACCTATACGAACTGTGATTTCAAAAGGAAGGTGGAAGGTGCCAGGTTCCCAAAGCTCCAAGTCGGGAAACCCAAAACTGACGGTAGGGATAAGATTCTCCGAAAAAAATTTTTTTGACGAAATTCAGTTTTTATTATAAAGAAAAAGTAAAATCAATACAAACAAACGAATTTAAGGATGGAACAAACTCCGAAAGCCTGGCAGGAGGCAAGGGTGGTGTTTATACCCAAGCCCGGCAAGGCAAGTTATGCGACACCAAAGGCCTAGAGACCTATAAGCTTTACGTCCTTTCTACTCAAAACCATGGAACGTATTGTGGACATCATGATAAAGAGTAGGACATACAGCAAACAGCTCAAATACAAACAGCATGGCTATGTCAAGGGAAGGTCGGTGGAGACTTCGTTGCAAGAGGTTGTGCATAAAATAGAAGAATCCTTCGTACACCCTGGCGGTATGTATTGACATCGAGGGGTCTTTTAACAATGTGTGGATGGACAACCTGATCCAATCCATTGACCAGTATCGGGTGGACCCGGTCCTTAGAGACTGGATAAACCATATGCTAAGGAACCGGTGGAAAAATTGTGTGTCCCATGGCATAAATATAAGGGAGAAGGTGGCACAAGGCACGCCACAGAGGGGCACTTTATAGCCACTCCTATGGGTGACCATAGGAGGAGAAATTTGAACCCGCCTGCTACGCAGACGATGTTATAATATTTCTTAGGAGTAGGGATCTGAACCACCTATGCAGAAAGGACGAAAGGGTCTTGAATATGGCATATGACTGGGCTAGACCCAGAGGTCTCAATATTAATTCAGAGAAGACTGAAAGATGCCTGTTTACGAGGACGACGAAGGTGGGCCAATTTAACGCACCAAGTTTCCTCAATAAGACGATTTCGACGATTTCTGCTACGCCGACGATGTTATAATACTTCTAAGGGGTAAGGTTCCGTACGAGCAGAAGGGCCGAAAGGGTCTAGCACATGGCATATGACTGGGCTAGACCTAGAGGTCTCAATGTTAAACCATAGAAGACTGAAATATGCCTGTTCACGAGGAAGACGAAGGTGGGCCAATTTAACGCCTCAAGTTTCCTCAATAAGACAATTTCGATATCGGACAAGGTCAAATACTTAAGTGTAATCTTGGACAGTTAACTGAATTGGAAGTGTCACATTCAGGAATGTACTGAGAAGGCTCAAAGATGATGGGCACTATGTAGACGGGCCATAGGCTCGAAATGGGGCCTGAATCCGAGGATAGTCCACTGGCTCTACAGGAGCGTGATAAGACCAATACTTACTTACGCCTCAGTAGTTTGGTAGACTGTTATGGAGAAAACGTGCAACATAAAGACCATACAACAGGTTCAGAGAACATGATGCCTTGACATAGGCGGAGCGATGAGGACCACACCCACTAGAGGCACTGGAAACTGTTCTAGATATCCGACCCATTGCCATACAGATTAAGTGAGAGGCAGCCACTGCGTCTATGAGACTTAAGGCGATGGGAGAATGGATTGAGGATGGGAGCAGCTCATACCATCGCGGTATAATCGAGGCGACGATAGGAAACCTGGAAGGAAGGCAAGAGGTTTCCGATCGGATACCTGAGACTACACTTGACGTCGAGGGTGAGGCACTGCTGCCAGCGACACAGTCTTGGGCTGACGGAACTCTAGTATTGCCGTTTGGGGGATTATGGTACTCAGATGGATCAAAGCTAGAGGACAGAGTGGGCCTGGGGGTCTTTATTGAGAACCCAAGGAATGAAATCTTTGTTTTAGACTGCCTGTCCATAATACGGTCCTGCAGGCGGAGATCCGGGCGATCACGAAATGCGTTGAGTGGTGTGGTGCTAACGCGAGGACGTCGAATGCGGACATCTTTACCGACAGTAAAATTGCCAAAAGGCAATAACAACCAGGACGGATAGTTCACGAACAGTCTTGTAGTGTAAGAAGGAGATGAACGCCTTCTCTGAGGATGGCAAAATCAGCATAGTTTGGGTGCCGGGCCATAACGGAGTAAGGGGAAATGAAAGGGCAGACGATTTGGCGGTGAAGACCAGAGGACTGCCGTCAATAGACTTGGTTAACCCGAAGCCTTTCGGGTCGACGCAATCCGAGTTAAGGAAGTGGGCGACGAATGCGGTAAGACAGCGAAAATCCTATGGGGTGTTCCGGATCGTGAGAGGACGAGGCTTTTACTCAAAGGAAGTAAGAAGGAGGTCTGCTTACCTATTGGTATCATTACGGGACACATAGGACTACGAGCCCACTTATGTTAAATCGGTGCGGCAAGTAATAGCATGTGTAGGGCATGCGGGGAAGATGATGAGAAGCTGGAACATTTCCTTTGTCATTGCCCGGCTTTCGCTTCCAACCTATACCGGCACTTAGGTGGAGACACAATACCAGACATGAAGCAATTTTGGGGAATGGTATTGAAAACAATTAAGGATTGTTGTTTTGCATAGTCATAGTCTATGACTATGCACCGTGCATAGTCATAGTCAAGGCAAAAGGTGGAAATATCGAGCATAAGTGAATGGTTTATGGAATTTAGATTAAGAAATATTGGGTTGCCCAAAAAGTAATTGCGGATTTGTCATATAGTCGGCGTTGAGAAATTTTTCACAGCTTGTGTCTCTGTAATTGCATTCTTTCTTCTGTCACTTATCAGCTGTTACTTTTGGCTTGCTTTAGAAAAAAAGTGTAAAAAAGTATATTAGATTAAAGTTCATTCTAAGTTTTATTAAAAATGCATTTACTTTCTTTTAAAAAATCCGCAATTACTTTTTGGGCAACCCAATATTTGCAATATTTGAATTGGCAACACTTCATATGAGCAACCCTGTTGTTGTAGCCACTTTTATGCATATGTGGAGGTAGCGATCCTTGTCAAGCTTCATAGGTAAGCAAGCTCGTTTCGTTCTTTAAGACCGATCACCGTGGGAACTTTTTGGCGCCAATAACTCGACTTGTCATATTGATTATCATAGGCGCTCAATATTTAAATAAGAGCCGGTGCCAACCGGCCTCTTACTGAGACTCTACACTCGATGCCGCTGATTGTCTGCAACTGCAATTGCAGCTACTCCGTATACGAATTCCACTATCCGCAACCTGTGGACGCGCCCAGTAGCTCTCAGCTGAGCCTAATCGGATGAAAGTTGCGCCCTCTATAGGCGTAATGTTTCTGAAGGATACATTCAGTCTCGGATTGCTTATTTCTGTTTAGTTTTGCAAAAAATCTAACTTTTGCGATAGTATCCGGCGGAAAAATATCAATCGATATTCAGTTAAAAAATTAAATATCGATAGTATCGATGGTGCCATCGATATTTTTCCAGCTCAACTGCCGGGGCGCCTTTTCTTTCCGCTAAATTCTATAAATTATTGATGATTATCATGGCATTGGGTAACCAAGATTCGATGCAGCCGAACTTGACACGTATTAACTTATTTTGGCTCTTTGTCAATTTGAAAGAAAAATCTACCACACTATGGGTAGCTGTCACGATTTAATTTTGTACAGCAAATAGTGGAAAAAAGTTTTTCTTTGTTACTTTTCCCACCCAGCAGAAAGGGCATGGATACAAAAAATTTCCAATTTTCCTGGGATTTGTGAAATTTGCTGTCCTCCTATTAGAATGACAGAGAAACTTCAAAGGCACCGCCGCCGCAAAAGTTTTGAAATTAAATAAAAACTAAACCAATTATGGATAAACTAAATAATGACAAAGGACTTTTATAGGCTATGGATAAGCTGTGCTGTCATCCTGTTACACAGACAGAGAAACTTCAAAGGATGCGCCGCCGCTAAAATTGCCATTGCCTTTAAAAGTAGAAATGTTTGCTTCACGGTTAGTTGAGAGCCATATAATCCATAAAATATTTAAAATTTTAAATTTGTATATGGAAAAAAAAATTATTAAAATTCAAAGAGGGCTGTTTTCAATAGTCTTGTCCCCTGTTATTACAAAGGTATTCAATTCCTTCATAAATATTTTGTAAAATTTATTTATGAATATTTAACAAATTTTCATATGAAAGAATTTGCCTTGGCTGTGGAATTGGTTTTTCTTCTTCGTGGCTAACTAGCAAAGAAACTTGTGTGGTTTTCTTTCATCCTAGTGTGGGTTCACATTCACTTCAAAACCACCGCAAATGCAGGAAATTTTATGTCGACTTGGAAAATTTCACTGTGTGGCCCTGAGAGGTGATATCATCACCAACCTCCCTATAGACTTCCCTACATTTGTGTCAACTTCTCTGGTAGCTTTCAGATATTTCTTCTAGCCTTATACTTTTAGGGAACTTTCAAAGGATCCTCATTTGCATTTTTATGGCTTTGTTTGAAGTTTCAAAGATTGGTTTATTTACATTTCCATGGCAACGCTTGGTCACATCTGCTTTCCCGGCAGATGTTTGACAACCTTCGTTTGGGTGGGGCAAAATTTGGCGTCGAAACAAACAACAATGACTTTGAAATATCCTTTTTTGGGTTGTTGGGCTATGAAAGGGGGGAGTTAACGCCAAATGTTCTGGGCCAACCCATATAAAATAGATTGTCCTTTGTGGAGGCCAAAGAAAATGAGGAAAAATCTGGGGTGTCAAGAAAATTAACTCACATTCTGGATTTTCTACAATACCTGTGTTTCAAAGGATACAAGGATTTGTTTTTCCAACAATTAAGCCATTAAAATGCAAATGCGGCTTCTTTGAAATATTCCGTGCTTATATTAGGATAGAAGAAAGCAAAGTAAGGTCCCCAGTGATTTTTCGTTTTTTTTTCAGGGAATATAAAAAACCACATGATTGAGAGAAAAATAATATTTGTAATAAGGTAATTTATTGTCTTTTCTCTTAAAAAAATTTTGCTTTCATAAACATTTTGTATCTAGCCAGTGGCTGCTTAATGGGAATTTTATAAAATTGATTTTAGGGCCAAAAGTAAAACAAAAACTTCTGGATATGTCAGTATAGCAAAACAAATAAAATTACACAACAAAAGCTGTTCACAACTCTCCCTCTCTCACTTGACAACCAACTATCTGTGCAAACAAAGTCATTTAAATGCAAATTCGGTTTCTTTGAAATATCACATGCCGCTACTAGGACACAAGAAAACAAAGTAGGTCCTTATCATTGTAACCAACCAAAAAATTACGTTTGTTTAACTACAGAAAACTTTCTATCATATGGAGTGCGTGTGTATGTGCAGTAAACAACATCAACATCACACGCCTCATGTATAATTTTAGCCAATATTATATGTGCGAATGTGTGTGTGTGCCAGCAAAATGTCCTGCATACACACGCGCTTGTTCACACAGCCACGTGCATCAAATGCGCCTTCAAAGTCCTTGATAAACTCAAGTGCCATTAATCTTGTCAAAGCCGGTGCCTTTGATGTCAATGTTAGTAAATAACAGGACACAATAAAGGACAACAAGAGTTTGGCGCCCTTTTTGACCAAGGAAAATTTTGCGAAACCCCCAAAATATGGCGTGAAAATATCCACCATACTAGGCGATATGGACACACTCATAAAAGTACACACAAAGAAATGTTTGGGCGTAGAACAAAACTTTTTAAATTTCCACTACAAAAATGGTACAATTCGAATACGCCAATTTAAACAAACAGGGGTTCAAAAAGTTAAATCGCGAGATCGGTTTATATGGGAGCTGTATCAGGTTATAGACCGATTCGGACTACGCACAGTTATTGAAAGTCGAAACAGAACACCACACGCAAAATTTTAGCCAAATCGGGCAAAAATTGAGGCTTCCAGTGGTTCAAGAAGTCAAATCGGGAGATCGGTTTATATGGGAGCTATATTAGGTTATAGGCCGATTCGGACCGTACTTAACACAGTTGTTGGAAGTGATAACAAAACACTGCTTGCAAAATTTCAGCCAAATCGGACAAAAATTGCGGCTTCCAGGGACTCAAGAAGTCAAATCGGGAGATCGGTTTATATGGGAGCTATATCAGGTTATACACCGATGAAGAGCGTACTTGGCACTGTAGTTAAAAGTCATAACAGAATACTATGTGCAAAATTTCAGCCAAATCGAAAACAAATTGCGGCTTCCAGGGGCTCAAGAAGTCAAATCGGGAGTTCGCTTTATATGGGAGCTATATTAGGTTATAGACCGATTCGGACCGTACTAAGCACAGTTGTTTGAAGTCATAACAAAACACCACGTGCAATTGCGTGCAATTTCAGCCAAATCGGACAAAAATTGCGGCTTCGAGGGGCTCAAGAAGTAAAATCGGGAGATCGGTTTATAAGGGAGCTATATCATGTTCTAGACCGATTTGAACCGTACTAGGCACAGTTGTTGGAAGTCATAACAGAACACTACCTGCAAAATTTCAGCCAAATTGGACAAAAATTGCGGCTTCGAGGGGCTCAAGAAGTAAAATTGGCAGATCGGTTTACATGGGAGTTATATCAGGTAATAGACCGATTTAGACCGTACTTGGTACTGTAGTTGAAAGTCATAACAGAACACTATGTGCAAAATTTCAGCCAAATCGAACAAATATTGCGGCTTCCAGGGACTTAAGAAGTCAAATCGGGTGATCGGTTTATATGGGAGCTATATCAGGTTATAGACCGATTTGAACCGTACTAGACACAGTTGTTGGAAGTCATAACAAAACACTACGTGCAAAATTTTTGCCAAATCGGACAAAAAATGCGGCTTCCAGGGGCTCAAGAAGTAAAATCGCTAGATCGGTTGATATGAGAGCGATATCTGGTTATAGACCGATTCGGGCCGTACTAAGCACAGTTGTTGGAAGTCATAATAAAACACTGCATGCAAAATTTCAGCCAAATCGGACAAAAATTGAGGCTTCCAGGGGCTCAAGAAGTTATATCTGGAGATCGGTTTATATGGGAGCTATATCCAAATCTGAACCGATATGGCACATTTGCAATCTTCAACGACCTACATTAATATTGGGTACCTATGAAAACTTTAAAGTGGCTAGCTTTACGCGTTCAACCGCTACAGCGGACGGACATGGCTAGATCGATATAGAATGTCGAGAAAATCAAGAATTTATATACTTTATAGGGTCTTAGGTCTATATTTCGAGGTGTTACGAACGAAATGACTAGGTTAGTGTACCCCCATCCTATGTTGGTGGATATACGATAGGCTAGGTTAGGTTAGGTTCAATAGAGGGTGCAGATATTAATCCGCCCCATGCCACTATGGACATACAAATCGAGTAATCGGCGTGTTGTGCGCTCTAAAACCTATAAAGTAAACTCTAAAAAGAAAAACTTAAGTTAGGAATTCCGTGCTACTTACAAAATCGTTAATTGTTTTCCATATCTCTCCCCTGAGTTGGTTCATGTCTGGTATTGTGTCTTCACCTAAGTGCCGGTATCTGTTAGACGCGAAAGCCAGGCAATGACAAAGGAAATGCTACAACGTCTCATCATCTTCCCCGAATGAGACGTAGTCCTATGTGTCCCGTTATGATACCAATAGCTATACTGACCTCCTTCTTACTTCCTTTCAGTAATGGCTTCGTGATCTCACGATCTGGATCCCCCATAGGATTTTCACCGTCCTATCGACCGTTTCGCTGTTCCATAATGTTGGATGCAACCCACTCCCTTAACTCGGACTGAGTCAACCCGAAAGGCTTCGGATTAACCAAGTTTATTGACGGCAGTCCTCTGGCTTTCACCGCCAAATCGTCTGCCCTACCATTTCCCCTTACTCCGATAGGGACCGGCACCCAAACGATGCGGATTTTGCCATCCTCAGAGAAGCTGTTAATCTCCTTCTTACACTGCAAGACTGTTCGTGACCTTACCGTCCTGGTGGTTATTGCCCTTACTCGACGTCCTCGCGTCCTTCTCCATCTTACTTCCTTTCAGTAATAGCCTCGTCGTCCCACGATCTGAATTCCTCCATTGGATTTTCACCGTCCTACCGACCGTTTCGCTGTTCCAAAATGTTGCATGCGCATTCGTCGCCCACTCCCTTAACTCGGACTGAGTCGACCCGAAAGGCTTCGGGTTAACCAAGTTTATTGATGGCAGTCCTCTGGCCTTCACTGCCAAATCGTCTGGCCTTCCATTTCCCCTTACTACGTTATGACCTGGCACCCAAACGATGCGGATTTTGCCATCCTCAGAGAAGGCGTTAATCTCCTTCTTACACAGCAAGACTGTTCGTGACCTTACCACCCTGGTTGTTATTGCCCTTACTTGACGTCCTCGCGTTAGCACCACACCACCTCACTCATTCCGTGTTCGCCCGAATCTCCCCCTGCAGAACTGTATTATGGTCAGGCAGTCTAAAACAGATCTCCGTTCCTGGGTTCTCAATGTAGAGCCCCATGCCCACTCTGTCCTCTAGCTTTGCTCCATTCGTGTAACATGATCATCCAGAGGGCAATACTAGGGTCCCGTCAATCCAAGCCTGTGCCGATGGCAGCAGTGACTCGCACTCGACTTCAAGGTTCATCTCAGGTATCCGATCGGAAACCTCTTCCCTTCCTTCCAGGTTTCCTATCGTCGCCTCGATTATACCGTGATGGTATAAGCGGCTCCCATTCTCAATTCATTCTTTCATCGCCTTAAGTCTCATAGCCGCAGTGGCTGCCTCACACTTAATCTGCATGTCAATTGGTCGGATATCCAGAATAGTCTCCAGTGCCCTAGTGGGCATGGTCCTTATCGCTCCGCCTATGCCAAGACAACATGTTCTCTGAACCTGTTGTATGGTCCTTAAGTTGAGCTTTTTCTCCATAGCAGTCCACCAAACTAATGAGGCGTAAGTAAGTATTGGTCTAATCACGCACCTGTAGAGTGGACTATCCTCGGATTCAAGCCCCATTTCGAGCCTACGGCCCGTCTACATAGGGCCCAACATCTTTGAGCCTTCTCAGTACGCTTCCGAATGATCTCAGTACGCTCCCGAATGATCTTTCCAAGATCACTCCAAAGTATTTGACCTTGTCAGATATCGAAATCCGTCTTATTGAAGAAACTTGAGGCATTAAATTGGCCCACCTTCCTCTTCCTCGTGAACAAGCATCTTTCAGTCTTCTTGAATACTCTAGGTCTAGCCCAGTCATATGCCATGTGCAAGACCCTTTCGGCCCTTCTGCATAGCTCGTTCGGAACCTTATCCCTAAGAAGTATTATAACATCGTCAGCGTAGTAGACGGGTTCAAATCCCTGCTCAGTCAGCATCCCTAATAGGTCATTTATGGTGGTCACCCATAGGAGTGGCGATAAAATGTCCCCCTGTGGCGTGCCTTGTGCCACTTTTTCTCTTATATATATGCCATGGGAGACACAATTTATCCACCTGTTCCTTAGCATATGGTTTTCCAGTCTATAAGGACCGGGTCCACCCGTTACCGGTCTAAGGATTGGATTAGTGTGTCGGTCCGCACATTGTTAAAAGCCCCTTCGATGCCAATGCATACCGCCAGGGTGTAAGTTTTGGCATCGAAGGATTCTTCTGTTTTATGCACAACCTCGTGAAGGGTAGTCTCCACCGAACTTTCCCTGACATAGGCATGCTGTTTGTATTTGAGTAGTTCACTGGATGTCCTACTCTGTATCATGGTGTTCACAATACGTTCCATGGTTTTGAGTAGAAAGGACATAAACACCACCCTTGCCTCCTGCCAGGCTTTCTGAGTATATGCAAGTCCTAGGCACGCTGTGAAAATATTGGCCAGGTGAGGCGCCAGATAGTCTGCCTTTGTCTGCTGTAACACCGGAAATATTCCATCAGGTCCGGGTGACTTAAATGTATAAATTTTTTGCAAAGCCATGGAGGTGGGTTCCCAAGATTCGGCCCGGCCGAACGTACTTACTTTTACTTGTTCTATGTAAGTCTACCAACTTTTCAGACCGACATTTATATTTTTATAAATTATTGCAATTTTTGGAAAAACTTGAATTTTTTCAATGTCCCCCCATACTGAGAAGTTTTCTTTTATCCTGGCATGAGGTTGCAGTAACTTGAATCTTTTGTTCGCTTAATGTATTTCTGATGTCATTTATTGTCATGGCCACATAACAATTTGAGGTGGTATCACGATTGCCCTGCCTCATGTGTGTGGTCCACTCTGGACTTTGTGTGTGTATCGTTATTTAAACGTAACATAGAGGAACCGGAAGTCTAACATCACCGCATGTAGTAACTATTTGAAGTTGCTTGGTCCCTAGTAGTTTTGAAGGTTCAGATCAAAGCAACCGCTATAGTTATTAATGAGCTTTTGATGTGAACTTCGAAAGGATATACAAAAATATGCCATATGGCATATGTGGAAGAGTTAGGATTTTTTTCTTTGTTTCAAGGACAAAAAAGCAAAATAGTCTTTAAACTTAAATAATGTAACGTTATGTTTTACTTAAAAAGATAAATAGACACATTTTTTCCTTGTTCCACTTAACCCCTTTTCTACGAACTTTAACGACAAATGCATTTATCGCGGGTAAAAAACATGTTGATACATAAACATTTGTAATCCAATTCAAAAGCAAACTTTGCGCGGTCACATTCTTTGCATTTTCTTATATCCTGGTAAATTCATGACTGACATCAAACGTGCCGCGAATAGCTTTCAACACACACAACACCATTTCGCTTTATATCCTTCTGATAGGTATGCTACATACACCAATAGATTCACATAGAGAGAGTCTCCAACTGATACACGATTCGGACCATAATTAAATTGAATGTTGGAAACTGTAGTAGAAGTCATTGTTTAAAATTGCAGCCAATTCGAATAAGAATTGCGCCCTTAGGGGCTCAGGAACTAAAAAAGGGAGATCGGTTTATATTGGAGCTGTATCAGCCTATAACTGATTCAGACCATATTTAACAGGTATGTTGAAGGTCATGGGAGAAGCCAGTGTACAAAATTTCAGCCAAATCGAATAATAATTGCGCCCTCTAGAGGCTCAAGAAGTAAAGATCACAGATCAATTTATATGACAGCTATATCAGGTTATGGACCGATTTAAACCATTTTTAGTATAGTTGTTGGAAGTCATATCTAAACATGTCATGCAAATTTTCAGCCAAATTGGACAGGAATTATGCCCCCTAGAGCCTCAAGTAGTCAAGACCCCCGATTGGTTTATATGGCAACTATATCAGGTTATGAACCGATTTCAACTATATTTAGAACATTTGTTGGAAATCACAATAAAACACCTCATGTAAAATTTTAGCCAAATCGGATAAGAATTGTGCCCTATAGAGGATCAAGAAGTCAAGACTGCAGATCGCTTTATATGGCAGCTATATCAGGTTGTGGACCGATTTAGACCATACTTAGCACAGTTGATGAAAGTCATAACAAAACACGTCATGCTAAATTTCAGCCAAATCAGATAAGAATTGCGCCCCTTAAAGCCTTAAGATGTCAAGATCCATGATCGGCTTATACGGCAGCTATATCAGATTATAACCCGAATATTGAAAGTCATAACAAAACATGTCGGATAAGAATTGTGCCCTCTAGAGCCTCAAGAAGTCAAGACCCTAGATAGATTTATATGTCAGCTGTATCAGTTTATGGACCGATTCAGACCATACTTACCACAGTTGTTTGGAGTCATAACGAAACACGTCATGCTAAATTTCAGCCAAATCGGATAAGAATTGCGCCCTCTATTGGCTGAAGATGTCAAGATCCACGATCGGTTTATATGACAGCAATATCAGATTATAACCCGATTTGAACCATACTTGGCACAGTTATTGAAAGTCATGTCAGAACATGTCATGCAAATTTTCAGCCTAATCCGATAATAATAGTGTCCAAGATCTCACATTTGTTTATATGACAACTACATCAGGTTATGAACCGATTTCAACTGTCATGCTAAATTTCAGCCAAATCGGATAAGAATTGCTATATCAGATTATAACCTAAGCTATATCAGATTATAACCATACTTGGCACAGTTAATGAAAGTCATGTCAGAACATGTCATGCAAATTTTCAGCCTAATCCGATAATAATAGTGTCCAAGATTCCAGATTGGTTTATATGACAACTATATCAGGTTATGAACCGATTTCAACTATATTTCGAAAATTTGTTGGAAATCATATTAAAACATCTCAAGCAAAATTTTAGCCAAATCGGATAAGAATTGCGCCCTCTAGAGGCTCAAGAAGTCAAAATCCAAGATCGGTTTATATGGCAGCTATATCAATACATTGACCGATATGGCCCATTTACAATCTCAGCCGGCCTACACTAATAGGAAGTATTTGTGTAAAATTTCAAGCGGCTAGCTTGACGCCTTCGCAAATTAGCGTGCTTTCGACAGACAGACGGACGGACATGGCTAGATCGACGAAGAATATATACTTTATGGGGTCTTAGGCGAATATTTCGAGGAGTTACAAACAGAATGACGAAATTAGTATACCCCCATCCTATAGTGGAGGGTAAAAAATGGTATTACAGCCATGTAAAAATGTCTCCTCAAAGAGCAGAGGAATTCGGACTCGGCATTAAAATGGAGGTCCCTATTCATTGAGCTTAAATTTGATTCGGACAGCACTCGGTGATATGTGAGAAGTTTACCCCTGTTCCTTAATGGAATGTTCGTGCTCAAATTTACAATATCACGGTTGTTGGAACCAGGGCTGCGGAGTCTAGCACTCGACTCCAACCACGGGTTGGAGTCTAAGTCGAAGTCTGAGTATTAAGCTTGAGTCGAAGAGCGGTTCGGAAACGGGGCAAGCAAGCTCAACTCCGCAGCAAAGTCCGACTCCGGCTCAATAGTCCGTCTCCAACTTCGACTCCGGTCTCAAAAACTCGACTCAGATCGACTCCACAGCCTTGGTTGGAACTCTATGTGCAAAATTTTACCCAAATCGGATAACAATTACGGCTTCAAGGAGCTCAAGATCTCAAATCGGTAGAGCGATGAACCGAAATTGCCCATTAGCTATTCCAACGGCCAACATCAGTGAAAAGTATACGGGAAAAAGTTCGAGTGGCTAGCTTTATTCGTTCAACTGCTATCGTCACTTTAACAGACGGATGGATGGACATGGCTAGATCGACTCAGAATATCAAGATGATGGAGAATATATATATTGGGTTGCCCAAAAAGTAATTGCGGATTTTTCAAATATATATGACTCTGTAGTTGCATTCTTTCTTCTGTCAGTTATCAGCTGCTACTTTTAGCTTGCTTTAGAAAAAAAGTGTAAAAAAAGTATATTTGATTAAAGTTCATTCTAAGTTTTATTAAAAATGCATTTACTTTCTTTTAAAAAATCCGCAACTACTTTTTGGGCAACCCAATACTTTATAGACCCTATAAATCGATCGATATTTCGAGGTGTTACACACGCAATGACTAGGTTAGTATACCCCCATCTTATGGTAATGGGTATAAATAAGTAATTATACACTTATTATGATTCCATTGCAGGATATTGCTCAACTATGGACCATTTCGTTCTATTCAAAGAATAGCACATCAAAGAAATTTCGAAAATATTTTTTTAACTTTTTAAAAAAATATTGTTTAGAATTTTGTGTTAAGAACAAAAATTCATTAAAATTTCGTCTTTAGAGAAAATTGCATTGAAATTTTGTTTGTAGACACTGAACGCCTGAGTTCGAATCCAATCGAGACCATCAGAAAAAAAATTTCAGCGGTGGTTTTCCCCTTCCAATGGTGGCAACATTTGTGAGGTACTATGTCATGTAAAAACTTCTCTCCAAAGAGTTGTTGCATTGCGGTACGCTGTTCGGACTCGGCTATAAAAAGAAGGCCCCTTATCATTGAGCTTAAACTAGAATCGGACTGCACTCATTGATATGTGGGAAGTTTGCCTCTGTTCTAAAGGGGAATGTTCATTGACAAAATTTGTAATTTGTACGAAGAGTCGGTGGTGTAGGGTTTTTATAGTCGGATCTGACTGACTTTTGCCTTTCCTGATTGTTGTTTTTACGATATTTCCCATAAAGCTTATATCGTTAAAAAAAAAAAATTAAAAAAGTAAAAACTCATTAAGTTCAGCCTTGTCGACCTTCGGATACCTACCCACCTATGATAAATGTATAATCCCATTTTATTATATATCTAACATATCCCTACTGGGTCGATATGGATCATATTTGGTTCAGGTAGCGAACCAATTGATGTAAGTCGTTGGGTATTGCAAATGGGCCATATCGGTTTGGATTTGGATATAGCTTCCATGTAAACCGATCTCCCGATTTGACTTCTTGAGCCCCTGGAAACAGGAAATTTTAGTCCGACTAGGCTGAAATAGTGTTCTGTTATGACTTTCAACAAATGTGCCAAGTACGGTCCAATTCGGTCTATAACCTGATATAACTCCCATATAAACCGATCTCCCGATTTGACTTCTTGGGCTCCTGGAAGCCGCAATTTTTGCCCGATTTGGCTAAAACTTTGGACTTAGTGTTCTGTTACGACTTCTAAAAACTGTACCAAGTTCGGTCCAAATCGGTCTACAACCCGATATAGCTCTCATATAAAGCGATTTCCCGATTTAACTTCTTGAGCCCTTACATGCCGCAATTTTTGCCCGATATAGCTGAAATTCTGCATGTGGTGTTCTGTTATAATTTCCAAAAATTTTGCCAAGTACCGTTCGAATCGGTCTATAACCTGATATAGCTCCCATGTAAACCGATTTCCCGATTTGATTTCTTGAGCCCCTGGAAACAAGAAATTCTTGTCCGATTTGGCTGAAATAGTGTTCTGTTATGACTTTCAACAACTGTGCCAAGTACGGTCCAAATCGGTCTATAATCAGATATAACTTCCATATAAACCGATCTCCCGATTTAACTTCTTGAGCCCTTACATGCCGCAATTTTTGCCCGATATGGCTGAAATTCTGCATGTGGTGTTCCGTTATGATTTCCAACAATTTTGCCAAGTACGATCCGAATCGGTCTATAACCTTACAACCCTTACAACCCTATAACCCTTACAAGCCGCAATTTTTGACCGATTTGGCTGAAATTTTGCATGTAGTGTTTTGTTATGACTTTCAATAACTGTACTAAGTTAAGTCCAAATCGGTCTTTAGCCTGGTATTACTCATATAAACCAATTTGCGGATTTGACTTCTTGAGTCCTTACAATCCGCAATTTTGGTTGTTTTGGCTGAAATTTGTCATACGGTGTTCTGTTACGACTTCCAACAACTGTGCCAAGTAAGGTCCAAATCGGTCCCGTTATATTTCCCATATAAACCGGTCCCTCGATTATCCTTGTCCGATTCCTAGAAGCTTTAATTTTAGCTGGTTTCACAGAAGTTTGGCATGTATAATAAAATGATGGCCTTCAACTAAATTAAGTCTGTATACATTTTTAGTAGAATGCATGGTGGTGGGTTCTCAAGATTCGGTCCCGCCCTGCACGATTTTACTTGTTTCGATTAGGGCTACTATTTGCACAAAGGCACCATGAATTTTAGAAAATATTCGAATTAGAAACATCTGTGGCAACCTTTCTAAATATTTCTCAGGTCCTGTTAAAAAGCTCGGCTGACTTCAAACGTGTCGCACTTTGTTGTGGTCAGGTTCAACTAAAAAACGCTTATCTCTCTCTCACACTACATAAATGTTTCTAAATTCTACAACTCCATTCCATGCGTTGCTGGCTTTTTCTCCCATCCTAATACTTTCATAGTTTCATTTCAAAAGACACCATTTTGACAAGATTTATGAGATTACTCATAAAAGTTCATTTTTGTAATACCACAGACAGTAGGGTAAGGCTATGAACAGGACGATAAACAAGGGAATTACTGTGAGTGTTAATGGGTGCTGTATTTGGTACTGACCTAACCCACCAAATGGTATACACACTCTTTTGCCCACTAGGTTATAGATTTTGTTGAAAAAAGGCGCCATTTACACAATATCCCTGCTATTGTCCTTATGGCCTAATACATTCATAGTTTAAATTCAAAAGAGAAGCCTTCACTAACTTTGTGCGTACAAATTGCCAAGGACCTCAAAGAGAAGTTGGGTGCATTTGATTATCTTTGACTTCATTCTCTCTCTGTATTGGCCCAAGAAGAAAGCAAAAACAATTTCCCAAGGATATATTCGATAAATTTACACAAATAAAAATGAGACTGCTGGTGGCTGTTTTCTCATACCCTGATATGGGTGAAGTTTTTGTCAAAAGAACCTCATTTGCATTTGCATGGAATTTTCATGAATTCTCAACACAACTTGACGGTGATAATCTTCAAAGAGCTTATAGGCCCCACATAGGTTCGAGTACTCCTTTCTTGTTTGTCTTAGAGGTACGCACATTTTGGTGTGGAGAGCTTTCTGCACGTTTCTCGAATCCTGTTGCATGGAAAACTCTACTCTGAAGGAGACGTACCTGACGACATATTGACGAGTTTTGTGACGGGTTTACACGTGTGACCTACTTCGGCTGAAGCAAGTGAAAGGCACACAAAAAAAGCATCAAATAGAGGAGATTAGGAGAAAAAATTTTGTTCTGGGAAAACAAAGAACACAAATAAAATTTAAAATCTTTCTTTTCCAAGAAATAAAAAAGATGAACACAAATAAAAAGAAAAATAAAAACCAGCCAAAGAAAGGGAAACAATAGGGAAAACATTTCGTGATTTTAACTAGAGATGGACAATGTTGTTTATGTCCAAATCATGATGGCGGTCGAACGAATAAAATATCCTCTGAAAATTTTACACAAATACTTTTTTACTAATTTAGGCCATCCCATGGCAGCCGGTTGTAGGCACCGGATTGACCCGATGGAATCCTCATCGGCAAGGGCTGCGCCTCAGTGTACGTGTTCGTTTTTTTTCGTCATGGGAGAGGCTCATCTCGGAGTACCTTCTCCGTACGCTTCCGTGCCGGGACTGAAAAGAACTCCGGACCCTGGTTCTGTTCGGTTTGCCAGAACCGCCTTCATCATCGGTTGATGTCGGTGAGGTGTAACCGTTGCATGGAGTGCGTACATTTCCGATCTTGCTCTGGCCTCACTTCACTACGGGAGTATAGCTCTGGCCTCACTTCACTACGGGAGTCATAGTGGCTATGTCGCAAGGTGCTGTGCGAACATAGCCAGCAGTGGGTCACAAGCGTCGCCGTCGTCGCCTTGTGCGTCCTCGTCGTCGGACTATGTGACCCCCCGACCTCTCCCGTACGGCAATTTACGCATCCCAGTTCAAATATTGCGAGGCCAATGCCGGGAAGTGTATCATTTTTGCAGTTAAACTGCAACGGACTTCGTGGCATGATCGATGAGATTGTGGACTTTATGAGTTGGAAGAGCATATTGGTCGCAGCGATCCAGGAGACAAAGCTGACCAACACCTGCAGCTTGCACAGGTGTCACGGTTACAATGTGCTACGTAAGGATCGGCCTTCGTGATACACCATTCCGTGTAATATAGACCTATCTCGCCTGCGCATGGGGCTAGTGACCCCTACATGGAATGCATGGGCTATACAACGTGTACATACCGCCGTTTGGTAGCTGTGTCCCGATTAATGGCCAGGCTTACAACCTCGACATAAGTGGGTTGCTATCTGGCCATAATCGTCTGGTTCTAGGGGACTTTAATGCGCATTACACGTCATGGCATTCTCCCCTAGGTAACGACCAGCGTGGCATAGCTTTGGCAGAGCAGATTGAAAGCTCCACGTTTTACACGGTGAATGAGGATGACCCCCACTAGGATTACGAGGAGGTGCAGCAGCTCGCCAGACATCTCCATTGCATCCCCTGATATCCTGAGTTACGTATCCTGGCAAGCCGTCATCTCTTTAGGGTCAGACCACCTCCCCATAATTCTCACCATCGACCGACTGCCCGACTTCATAACCACTGAGCGCCGGACGTTTATCAATCATAAGAAGGCCGATTGAACTGGCTTCAGAGACTGCACCAATCGCCGCTTCAGTAAACTGCAACCCCCTCTGATGTGCTTGTGGCCGAGAGGAAATTGTGAGACACCATTAACGCAGCAGCCGCTCGCTTTATACCAGCCGGTCGAATACCCCAAGTGCGGTCCAATTTCCCGGCGCAAGCAGTGGTACTCGCAGATGAGCGTGATGAGATTCGTGCTATGGACCCCGCTAACCCCAGAATCAGCGAGCTGAATCCGGAAATAAACAGGGTAGTCAACGAACATAAGCGAAATTTGTGGCTGGAACACTTGGAGCAACGTAACATAGGCACCGGTGTAGCCAAACTGACGGAATCTCTACATTGATGTTGAAGAATCGGGATTCACCTGGAGTTGAGTACCTTACCACTGACCTCAATCTGTCATTGAACACTCTTATAGTTCCCGATGTCTGGATAATGGGCAGAGTGATCATGACATCACCGCACACATTTGCCGTGGCGTCAATCAGCCCAAGCCATGTGATAGGACGGTCCTGGTTCGGAGAGATTCTTTCCTATTCTTACTGAGCAAGTGAACGTAGAGGAGTATCGAAAGCGGCTTTGTAGTCAACAAAGAGATGGTAGGTGTTGATTTGTCCTTCTCGGGTCTTTTCCAAGATTTAGCACAGTGTGAATATCTGGTCCAGGGTGGATTTACCAGGTCCAAAGCCGCATTGATAGGGCCCAAATAGCTCATTGACTTTAGGTTTTTAGGCACAATTCGCTCGAGAGTATCTTGTATGCGATGGGAAGGAGACTTATTCCTCTGTTGTTGGTGCATGCCGTCTTGTCTCCTTCCGTGTGTACGGTACATAGTATGCTGAGGTTCCAATCATCGGGTATGCGTTCTTCTAGCCAGATTGCGCATATAGATAATCCTTATCAGCGTGTCGCCTCCGGTCTTAAATAGTTCAGCGGATAACCCGTCGGCTCCTGCTGCCTTGTTGATCTTTAGTCGGGTCACTGCTATTTGGACCTCATTCTGACTAGGAATTAAACATTCCATCATCAGTGATTGGTTCTGCGGTATCATCTTCACCGCCAACGTCGGACACTAGCAGTTAGGTACAATGTTGATGTGGCTGTAGTAAAGCCATCGGTTTGATGTTTAATTCCTTGGTAAAATTTCCGGACTTCATTCTGACTCCTGTACATCTTTACATGGTTACAGCCATGTGGCTTTGCGAATATTTTTATGTTGAAATCTGGTGCTACTAATTACCATGTTTTTTGCCACGGCGAAATCTATCAGCCTCAACCCATTACTGGACATTGTCTCGTGGAGGCTAAACTTTCCGATTGTTGGACGAAAAATGTCTTCCTTCCCTATCTTCGCATTAAAATCTCCCAGAACGATTTTAATATCAGTGGCGGGTCAGGGGTCATATTCTCTCTCTAGGCGCTCGTAGAATATATCTTTAGTCTGCTCGTCTTTGACGTCCGTCGGGGCATGGGCACAAATAAGGCTGATGTTGAAGAATGAAACACCTGGAGACAAATCCACAGCCAAATTCAAGCCTCGTGTTTGGTGTTATAGTGACGCTTTTGTACTGTTCTAATACATCCACCAGTGCGTATACTGCACTTTCTCTATAAAGAGTCCGGACATTCCAGGTGCAGATCCGCACATCATGGTCCTTTTCTCGTTTGCGGGGGTCGTCAACGTTGGAGGGGGTCTGTTTTTAATATTCCTTTGTTTTTCATAGTAGTTCTCATAGTTTTCCGGGGGCGGGTTATTGGCCCAGCACCGCATGGGTTTTGTGGGATTGCATGTATCCCTCGTTGTGGCGAGCCGCTTGCTCTAAGATCCGACGCTCGCCGCCAGCCGCCCCTAACCTGGGAACAGACGTGGATGTTGGCCATTGGTTATTTGAAGGCGCCAATAACTCGCCTTGTCATCTCGAGTATCATAGGCACTCAGTATTTAATTAAGAGCCGGTGTCATCAGACTCCTCACAGAGACTCTCCTCTCGAAAATCGCTGACTGCCCGCGGCCGCATTTGCAGCTACTCCGCATAAAAACGGAGCTTTCCACCATTCGCAACCTGTGGACGCGCCCGATATGTCACTGCGTCAACCGTCAGTGTTGCTGTGACGCCTCTTACCATCGAACTTCCTGTAAGGCAGAAATGTCTGGATTGTATTCCATTTCAACCTTCAATGTCTATTCTGCACTTACTCTGCAAAGAGTTCGGATTATCTTAAACCATTGCCCATATATATTGCTGGAGGTGCAACAAAACATGTCAAAATGGACCTTCCTATCACAACATTAGTTGACAAACCCTGTTTCCTTTAGCGGTGGTATTGTGTAGTTCAGAAATCTCATTTTCTCGTAAGAAAGGAAAGAGAATGCCAACCATTTGTGCCACAAAAAAAAACTCTCCACCCTATGCTAAATGAAAAATGCAAAAGAAAAAGTGTTGTTTCTTTCATGGAACTCAAAGGCACACAATTTTTCAATACAAAAAGTGCGCCAGAAATCCCACAGACATCGAAGACTCAGTGAATATTTTTCCCGGATTTCTTCGACCCTGATATAAACAAAGATATATGTCAAAGACTTTTGTTTTACATATTAATGATATGGCAATTTTTTACACTGAAATTTGTTGGCTAAAGCATTTAAGGCATAACGTTTCCGTTTTCTGCTTCAGCTTGGAACTGCTTTCCAAACGAAAAGACAACATCATCTTCAATTTGCAGCTTTAGTTCTTGGTACCTGTTCGATGAGCAGAAATTTTACATAGTTGATATTTCGAGATGATTTGTGAGTCTACAGTACATGAAATTTCAGAGCTTTTGTTGGTCGTAAGGACTCTTGGACTGTTCAACGCTTTATTTTTCACATTGAGTACCAGAAAACGCTGTCTGAGTAACTTTTTGTTCTTCTAATATGCAACTGACATGCTTGCACTTCAAAAGAGCTTCAACTTTTGAAAATAGTTTTCATTTGGGTTTCCTTTCTCTTCCTACCTTTTTGTAGTACTATGTATGTGCATGTGTGCGAATGGCAGACAATAATCACAGAAAAGAAAAACTGTTTCCTTTGTCGCACTACACACACACACCCACACATTTTTGTGAAAATTCCATACGAACTAACTATGGAATTTGCTGTTGTCCTGTTAGGAATGTGGCTTGTCTTCAAAGGACTTCTCTTGACATAATTTATGACTTTTCATAAAGTTTTGGGGTTTATATGAGTCAATGCACGTTAAGGTATATGAGGCGTACATTGAGAGAACATTTTTTATATATCCAACCAGCTGAACCGGGTCCGCTCCGCAGCGCTGCATCCCATATGATCTTACTGGCCTAAGAATTCGCTCGCAGGGTTTAGGGTAATTAACGTTTGGGGTGTTAGATATACTCCATTATTAAAAGTCCTTATTTCAGCCGATATTGTCATGATGTCCTATTTAGGAGTATTTACGGGGGTGAAGTGATTCCTAAGGCTCTTGGCCCAGCATCTCATACCAGCATCGAGCTCTTCTCCCAAATACCATTTCTTAAACCCCATATAGGCATTGGTTTATGGGATGAGACGTCCTCAAACATTTGGCGCCAAAATTTTTATTCTTTGGGGGATGTTTTGGGAAAGGGGCGGTGCCCCAAACACATGGTCCCACATTTGGATATCAGATTCGTATTCTACTCCCAAATACCTTTATTTGAGCCCCATATTGCGATGGTCAGTAAATAATTGTTGTTTGTGGGGTATTTTGGGAAAGGGGTAGACCCCCAGAAAATTGGTCCCGAAAGCGGGTATCAATTCTTGCTCTACTGCCCAATACCTTTCATTTAAATTCCACATTGACATGGTCGGTAAATATGCCCGATTTAGGGGTGTTTTGGGGATTGGAGTGGTCCCGCAAACACTAAGCCCGGAAAATATATCAGCAACGTGCTTTATTCTAATGTATCTATATATCATTTATTTGCCATTGGCCTCAAAACTGAATATCAGATTCGTTTTCTAATCTCACTCCTTATTTCAAAAGTCAGAAAATATGTTCGGTTTATGGTATGAGCCCTAAAAACTATCAATATCGAGACCCACTCCCTTTAAGACCCAAAATTGTCATGGTGAGCAAATACGTCCTATTCGGCGGATGTTATGCGGGTGGGACGTCCCCTATGCAGTTGGCCCAGAATGTTGATATCAGATTCGTGGTCTACTCCTAAATACCTTTCATTTGAGCCCCATATTTCCGTAGACGGCAAACATGACCGGTTTGGCGGTTGTTTTGTGGGATGGGGCGGGCGTTCAGCGACTTGGCCCTGAAAATATATATCAGATAAGAGTTATATTCTAAAATACTTCTTATTACAGCCCCATATTTGAATGGTCAGCAAATACTTCCTATATGGGTTGTGTTATCGGGGTGGGGTGGCCCCGTATACACTCTTCTCGAATATTGATATCAGATACGGGATTTACTCCCAAAGACCTTTCATTTGAGTCCCATATTGCTATTGTAGTAAATTTGTCCTCATACACTTGGTCCCACATTTGGATATCAGATTCGTATTCTACATCTAAATACCTTTTATTTGAGCTCCATATTGCCATGATCAGTAAAAAGGTCCTGTTTTGGGGGGAGTTTTGCGGAAGGGGTGCACCCCCAGAAACTTGGTCCCACATTTAGATACCAAATTCGTATTTTACTCGCAACTACCTCTCATTTGAGTCCCATATTGCCAAGGTCGGCAAAATATGTCCAATTTATTAGTGTTTTGGGGGTTGGGGTGGTCACCCAAGCACTTAGTCCGACAATAGGATAAAAGATACGTTTTCTACTCCTGAATACCTTTCATTTGAGTCCCATATTTTCATGATTAGTCTATATATATATTTGGTAGGTTTTGGGGGTGGGGCTGCCCCCCTAGGCATAGGTTAGGTTTAATTGGCAGTCTGCCATCAGACTCACTTAGACGTTTTCGTCCATTGTGATACCACAGGAACAGAAGAAGGAAGACGCCTTCTTGTTCCTACCGTTGAACCATCGTTATCGCTTTAAAAAGCCCAATAACTTGCAAATGTTCACATCCGCTAAATCAGACAGAACAGAAATGAAAACCTCAAGTGGAACTCCTTCTAACTGCTAGTGCGGGACACACACAGAAGGTGTTCTATAGTCTCTTCTTCCTCGATGTCCTCACAGCTTCTGCAAAAGTCGTTGTCCGCTATACAGTGACCTATCATGACAGACACAATGACTGAGACGTCTGTTCTAGCCAATGACAGTAAAGCAGTAGACCTCTTCAAGTCTAGATGAGGCCACATAGCTTTGGAATGCTCACAAACCACGTTTTGTGACCATCTATCATTGGTCGTTCTTCGGGCCTGGTTCTCAAAACTCAGATTAGATGTCGCTAGAGGCATATCCACAGATTCCAGTGTCCCTGGAATGTGTAGGGTAGTTCCTAGTCTCGCAAGCTCGTCTGCTTTAGAACTCCCAGAATAGGTGAATTTTGAACTGTTCTGCCATCTCGTTGAGAGATCTGCGACCGTCGAGGGCGGTTTTTGTGTTCAGAAATACGTTCTCCAGGGATATAATGGCTGCCTGGCTGTCTGAGAAGATATTAATGCCAATCGTCGTTATGACATTATGTCTTAGCCATTCTATCACTTCCTTAATTGCCAGGATCCCCGCTTGATACACACTACAGTGTTCGGGTAACCTTTTCGATATGACCAGTTCTAGATCTTTAGAGTACACCCCAAAGCCCACCTGGTCGTTTAGATTGGAACCATCCGTATAGAAGTACATGTAACTTCTGTTACCAGAGATATCGTAGTTCCAATCGGTTCAATCAGGAATAGTGGTCCAGTACTTTTTTTTTTATCAAAAAGCGGCTCAGGTAGGGTTTAATCCACACTGTCTGGAACATCGGATATTGTATCAAGGATAACACAGTGTCCGTAGCCACCACATGACCAAAGAGAAAGCTCCCTTAATCTCACGGCAGTGGTCGCTGCAATTTGTCTAGCCACAATGTCCAGAGGCATTAGATGTAGCATTAAATTCAGTGCATCAGATGGTGTCGTCCTCAGTGCGGCTGTGATGCAGTGATGCAGTAGGTGGATTTTTTTAGCGCCGTCCACCAAACCCCAACACCATATAACATAATAGGTGTGACAACTGCAGTATATACCCGATGCATGATACGCGGTCTATATTCCCAACTTTTGCGAAAGGCTCTCTTACAGGTGAATAGGGCAAGAGTAGCCTTTCTTGCTCTTTCCAAAATGTTGGATTTGAAGTTCAATATCCTGTCCAGCAAAACTCCCAGGTATTTTGCGTTTTCTGTAAATGGAACATTCTCTCCGCCCAAGGCGACAGGTTCCACTGTAGGCAACTTGTATGTCCTGCTGGAAAGAACTACTTCTGTTTTGCACGGACTTATACCCAGGCCACTTTCGGTAGCCCACTTTGCTGTTGCACGTAGAGCTTCCTGAAGTATATCTCTTAGAGTGTTGGGAAATTTGCCCCTAACCGCAATTGCGCAATTGTATTTTGATACGTGTAACTATGCTATCGTCGTCATGCAGCTCATACAGCTAGTGGTTCATACGTCGCCTATATTCTCCATTAACCCAAACTGGTCCATATATTTTACGAAGAATCTTTCTCTCAAATACTCCAAGCACTGCCTCATATGCTTTCACAAGTACCCATGATTCAGAACCATATAAAAGCACGGGTAGTATCAGTGTCTTGTGTAGTGTTATCTTCGTCTGTCGAGAGGTGGCCTTGTTTCTAAACTGCTTACTTAGGAGGGAGGAGACTTATTCCTCTGTAGATGTCACATTCCGTCTTGTATCCTTTCTTGTGTACGGGACATAGTATGCTGAGGTTCCAATCATCGGGTATGCGTTCTTCTAGCCAGATTGCGCAGATCAGCTGATGCATACGCCTTATCAGCGTGTTGCCTCCTGTCTTAAATAGTTCAGCGGGTAACCCGTCGGCTCCTGCTGCCTTGTTGTTCTTGGAGTATGCCGCTGCTATTTGTTGTGTTTGTAGCTTTTCAATGTCCAGCTTCCGTGCAGTGTCAGATCTTACTTTCTTCGCCATGTTTAAACGGGTGCGAACCTTTGCTGCAACAAGATAATGATCCGAATTTATATTCGCTCCACGGATCGATCGTACATCTTACACGCTGGATAAATGCCTTCCATCTATCACAACGTGATCAATTTGGTTTCTCGTGTTTTGATCGGGTGCAAGCCATGTGGCTTTGTGAATATTTTTATGCTGAAATCTGGTGCTACTAACTACCATGTTTTTTGCCGCGGCGAAATCTATCAGCCTCAACCCATTACTGAACGTTGTCTCGTGGAGGCTAAATTTTCCGACAGTTGGACCAAAATTGTCTTTTTTCCCTATCTTCACTTTAAAATCTTCCAGAACGATTTTAATATCATAGGCGGGGCAGCGGCCATATTCCCTCTCTAGGCACTCGTAGAAAATATCCTTGGTGTGCTTCTCCTTGTCTTCCGTCGGGGCATTGGCCAAATAAGGCTGATGTTGAAGAATTTGACTTTTATGCGGATTGTGGCAAGCCTCTCATCCACCGAAGTAAAGCTGGAGACAAGGTGTTTCAGTCTCCGACTAACCACAAAACTACAGCCAAATTCATGCCTCGTGTTATGGCAGCTGTAGTATAGTTCTTCACCGTTTGGCGTTGTAGTGACGCCATCCCCAGTCCATCGCACTTCCTGTACGGCGGTAATATCTGCCTTGGACTTCTCTAATATATCCACCAGCGCTTATACTGCACATTCTCTATGAAGAGTGCGGACATTCCAGGTGCAGATCCGCAAATCATGGTCCTTTTTCGTTTGCGTTTGTCGTCAACGTTGGGGGATCCGTTTTTACTATTTCTTTGTTTCTCATAGTTATTCTTAAAGTTTTCCGGGGGTGGGTTACTGGCACAGTGCCCCAACCGCATGGGTTTTGTGGGATTGAACATGTATCCCTCGTTGTGGCGAGCCGCTTGCTCCAAGATCCGTCGCTCGACGCCAGCCGCCCATAACCTGGGAACAGACGCTGATGTTGCCCATTGGATATTTGAAGGCGCCAATAACTCGCCTTGTCATCTCGAGTATCATTGGCACTCAGTATTTAATTGGGAGCCAGTGCCAACTGACTCCTCACTGAGGAGTCCAGTTTAGGACCGGCATATTTGGGGCAATTGACTACACATTTCCCGTAGAGATTGGTAAAGGTCACATGAACAGCTATTTTCAAATAATTACTATTAAACCTTCATTGGGACAGTACACAAATTGAATATGAAGACTTCTGAAATCAATGACAAGTATCGTCGGTTATTGACCTGATACATTTTCCTAAAAATCCGGTCTACTGACTTCTTGAGGTTGGATTATAACATGAACTTTATGTTAGTTTGAAATTCTTACGTAAATTTGATTTTTTATAAATTTTTCGCTTACTATATGAATTTTGTGTTTTTGCCTTCGGAAATGGCTGCAATTTCCAACTGTTTTTGTTCATGCATTGGAATTTTTGGCAACAGTACATACTGTAAAATCGCCCAATTATCCAACTTTTTTTTTGGCAGAAAATCATACTTCTTGTTCATAAACTCTTCGATCCTGTTACATATCGGAACATCAAAGGATTGCAATTGCCTTTCATTATTATCCAATTAATTATGCATATTATTGTTTGCAATTCTGTAAAAACAGCAACAACAACAATGCAATATTGTACAACCGTTTTTGTGAAATTGTAATACAGATATTTGGTTTTGTTGCTGCTCAGAGCACAGCAAACAAGCATTGGTTTATGTTCCTTTGATGATGGTGTATGATTTCATACAAGGCATCCAATGGTAAACATATATGAAAGTCCTTTTTGCATCATTCGCTGCACACAAAAGGGCATGTAAGCATGTCAACCCACACCAACAACTCATATGAATTGACTACTGTCAAAGAACCTATCCACTACACCAAAGGAACCTTCCAGTGTGCTAGGGAACTAATGGCTTTGTGGCCATTTCAACCGATTAAGGATATTGCATTGTGTTGCAAGTGAAAAAGTTGTAGGTTTCCTTGCTGCATTTGTTTCACAGCCTGGTAATTGCAGTCGTAACTTCGTTGGAATGGGTAAATTTATAATGGTTCACAAATTCGAAAATGGATAGAAATGAGTGCAGCACTTCGACAAAGAGATATACGCTCGAGGCATACATGTTCATATGTAAAGTTGCCATGTCAACACATCAATTATTTGCAATTATGAAAGGGCACTAACGGATGGTGCACAGAGAAAATGTTGATCAAGCTCGACTAAAAGCAATAAAAACGTAAGAAGTGTAATTTGCCACAGAAAGAATGTCTGTTATTACACAAAAATACATGCATTGGGAAATAGCACAGCTAATAGACAGGGTTGTCGAGCGTGGTTAATGTGGTAATTGTATCATAGATGCGTTTTCGCTATTAATACGATTCAATAACAACATACCAACGCACGGCCCTTGAAGCCATCACACCTAATATGGTTGAACAGTCTTTTAACCAAAGACGAAACGCGTCCCATAGTGGTTGGCTATCCTTTTCCATTTGCATCTCCGATCATTGAGCTCGTCTCGAAACAAACAAAAATTAAAAATGAGCTCTTTGAAATTAAAAAAATGGAATTTTATTGATTTTTCGGAACTAGATTTTTAAGGAAAATTTGGATAAATACAAATTTGTGTAGAAAGTTGGTAGAAATTCAACAAAGTGTGAATAGAAATTTTTAAGTTCTAAGAAAATTTCATGGAAATTAGATTTAGAGGTAGAGAGACGACATGGGATAACTATGAGCATCACACATCCTTTAACTTTGAGCTCCGACATGTGTGGTGTCCATCGGGAAGCTTAGCTGAAAGCTACCGGTCGTGTACACAGGTTGCGGATAGTTGAAAGCTTCGTTTTTATGCGGAGTAGCTGCAAATGCGGCCGCAGGCAGTCAGCGATTTTCGAAAGGAAAGTCTCAGTGAGGAGTCTGATGGCAATGGCTCTTAATTAAATACTGAGCGCCAATGATAGTCGAGATAACAAGGCGAGTTATTGGCGCCTTCAAATAAACAATGGCCAACATCATCGTTTGTTCCTAGGTTAGGGGCGGCTAGTGGCGAGCGTCAAGTCTTAGATAACGCGACAACGAGGGATGTGAGATCCCACAAAACCCATTCGGTAGGGGCGTTGGGGCAGTAACCCGCCCCATGAGAATCGCCGAGAGAAAGAAAGGAATAGTAAAAACAGACCCCCTCCAACGTTGACGACCCACGCAAACAAAAAAGGACCATGATTTGCGGATCTGCACCTGGAATGTCCGGACTCTTTATAGAGAAAGTGCAGTATACGCACTGGTCCAGATTTGGACCGATTTGGGCCAAGTTTCAGAAAAACTTCGAAGAGCCTAACACAACTCACAGTCCCAAATTTCGGCAACATCGGACATTAAATGTGCCTTTTATGGGCTCAAAACCATGAATCGAGAGATCGGTCTATATGGCAGCTATACCCAAATCTGGACCCATCTGTGCCATATTGAAAATGTATGTCGAGGGGCTTAACTTAACTCTCTGTCCCAAACTTCAGCGACATCGGACAATAAATGCGGCTTTTATGGACTCAAACCCTTAAATCGGGAGATCGGTCTATATGGCAGCTATATCCAAGTCTGGACCGATCTGGGCCAAATTGCAGAAGTACGTCGAAGGGCCTAATACAACTCTCTGTCATGAATTTCAGCAAAATCTGATAATAAATGTGGCTTTTATGGGCCTAAGACACTAAATCGGAGGATCGGTCTATATGGCAGCTATATCCAAATCTGGACCGATCCGAGCCAAATTAACGAAGGATGTCGAAGAGCCTTACACAACTCACTGTCCCAAATTTTACCAGAATCGGATAATAAATGTGGCTTTTATGGGTCTAAGACCCTAAATCGGCGGATAGGGAGGCTATATGAAGATATAGCCCTTCTTCGAACTTAACCTGCTTATGGATACAAAAAAGAATCTGTGCAAAGTTTCAGCTCAATATTTCTATTTTTGAAGATTGTAGCGTGATTTCAGATAGACGGACATGTCTAGATCGTCTTTGATTTTTACGCTGATCAAGAATTTATATACTTTATAGGATCGGAAATGGATATTTCGATGTGTTGCAAACGGAATGACAAAATGAATATACCCCCATCCTTCGGTGGTGGGTATAAAAATTCAGCGGTGGTTTTCCCCTCCTAATGCAGTGAGGTACTATGCCATGTAAAACTTCTCTCCAAAGAGGTGTCGCACTGCGGTACGACTCAGCTATAAAAAGGAGGCCCCTTATCATTGAGCATAAACTTGAATCGGACAGCACTCATTGATATGTGAGAAGTCTGCCCCTGTTCCTAAGTGGAATGTTCATGGGCAAAATTTGTTCCCTCGACGACTTCCACAATGTCTATAAAGTTTGTTCGAAATCGGTTCAGATTTAGACATAGCTTTCATATATATATTCTCGTCCGATTTGCAGTAGTCCGGCGAGGTCCATCCAAATTGATTCAGAATTAGACAAAGCTCCAACTTTGTGCCTACCTGGTAGGTGTAAGGTATTATAAAGTCCGCCCTTCATCAGTGGTTGAAAAATTATGGAGCCTATTATTAGTTTGAGATAAACCTACACAACTTTCATAGAAAATTTGACTTCCTAAGTAAATTTTCTACAAGTTTTGATTTTTGTTTAGTAATTCTCTTCAAAGTCTGTTTTTCATAGGAAATAGATTTTCAAAACCAAATTTTAAACTTTTTTTTTTTTTTTTTGGGTTTTGTTTATGAGAGCATCGTTTTGCTATAAAGGATAACCCTTTTTACTTTGCTGCAAAAAATTTTTAATTTTGGGGGATGTTACATTATTCCTCACAAACTAACCCAATAAACCTTACAAATGAAGCTCTTTATTGTCCAGAGGTTCTCTTTGTGTTGCAAAGTTGTAAAAGGGCTCTGATGTAAATCCACCCTCACATAAACCAAACAAAAAGTTGTAAAGTACGTTACGTGAACATAGTAACATACGATTTATATAACGTTTTTAAGTTCCAAAAAATCAGGATAGCAGAATATCCAGGATATTCGATAAAATCTAAAGCGAAACGCAAAACGTTTCGAACAAAGTTACATGAACTTGACCTTAAACTTCTACGGCTTCTCCAAACATAAGGGCTTTGCTTCTTTCATACTTCGAAATTGGGTCACGGGCATTATTTGTGTAAGGGCGGCCCTAGGGTTTGTTTACAGAACTATAGCTGCCACTTCCAATCTTGACATTTTAATGGTCTATCAAAATGTCATTAAAATGTCAAGTCATCAATCTTTTCTTGTTTTCGATTAGGTTAACAGAAATCTTAAGCAGCTGCATGAAACTCCACCAAAAATTATAGGAGGATGTAGAAACTTGAATACATACGGGAGCTTGCTCCCGATACACAAAAACAAAAACCAAATATGTTGTAACAGGAAGTGTTGCTGTGCCATTTGCCCAAGAGGGGGATGTAAGCATTGTAAAAGCCCAAAACGTGTGGAATGTTACAACGCTAATGTAGAGAAAAAAAGGACATGCAGAAGGCATGGTCGGACCCTATAGAAATGATTCAGGTGAAAGTTTTTGTTGATCTCAACATAAAAAAGGAGCGCCCTTCCATTTTGTTGGCTTTACACTGTCTTTTTCAGGTTAACATCTGCCCTTGACAACACCACATCAAATTATAACGAACGTCATACAATTTCCATTTTCATCAAATCACAATGGGAGCCCACAATCCACAGATGAAGGACAATCACTTACACTTTTTGGGGTACTTTTACTAAAACCAAATACCAGCACTGGCTATAGAACATTGAGTGGAGTTTGAGTGAGCAAAACAGAAAATGAGAGACATAAATTTGCACAAACACGAGTGCTCTGCTACAAATGAACCCCTACTTGGCTTTTGAATTTCACTGCCACAAGTGCTGTGCTTGCAGAATTTGCTAACCTACTGCCTGTGCTGCTGGCCCAGCCAAAAGATATTCGCTGAGAAATTTTTTGAACTAAACTCACTCGTGATTAGAAACTTAAAATGAAAGCAACTCATTCAGAGCCTCAACGAGTGTTTAGAAAACATTATTGCGGTCATTAAGGGGCCCATAAAAGTGTCTGACATAATTTATGCGGTCTATAAGGAGCTGAGAAGAAGACATGCCTGCCACCAACGGCAACGATGACACAAGGCTATAAATTTTCTATTTTAATGGGAAAACAGTCAACTCACGACGTCGATTTTCAACAGGAGCTCAGTTTCGAAAACAAGTGGAAGCAGTTGCAAATTAACATTTTTGTGGATGGTGGTAGTGACAAAATTTGAGACATGCGCACTTTGAAAAGGGTATTCGCATAAAGTGGGCTGTAGTAAAAACACTGTCATCCTGAATGGGTTGCTGTATGCTATTCTTATCCTGAATAGCATACAGCATTGGGCATAAAAAAGGTGGAGCTGAGCTGATTCGAAACAGCTAGAGGACAGGAAATGTTGAACACACTAATCAAACAACAAACTTTTTTGAAAGATTATAAAATTTTTTTAAAAAAGATAAAATTTCAATGAAAGCTTACTTTTAGCAAAAATTTCCCTTAAGCAAAAATTTTCAAAAAAAAAAATATCAAAAATTATTTTAGAGAAAATTTCTGCTAAGAGTTTTTCTCTCAAGTTTTTCTATTTTCAAAATTAAAAAAAAAAAATTAAAAAAATTTTTTCTCTTTAACAAATTTTTAATAAAAATTTTCTCTTAAGACAAAATTTTAAAGAAATTTTCAACATTTTAGGAAAATTTTAAATTTTCTCTAAAAACAATTTAGTAAAAATTTCTCTAAACAAATTATAGTAAAAATTGTCCGAAGGATATGTTTAAGTAAAATATTCTCGAAATAAAAAAAAATTAGTAAAATTTTCTCTAAAGACTAAATTTTAGTAAAATTTTCTCTAAAGACTAAATTTTAGTAAAATTTTCTCTAAAGACTAAATCTTAGTAAAATTTTCTCTAAAGACTAAATTTTAGTAAAATTTTCTCTAAAGACTACATTTTAGTAAAATTTCCTCAATTCACTAAATTTCATTTAAAATTTATTTAAACACAATATATTTGAAACATTTTGTTGAAACACAAAATTTTTGTAAAATTTTCTCTAAACACAATTTTTTTTGTAAAATTTTCTTATAATTGAGAATTTAAATGAATTGTTCTTCAAACACAAAATGTAAGTAAAATTTTCTCTAGACAAAATTTTAGTAAAAGCTTTTCAAAACATTAAGAAAATAGTAAAATTTTCTCTAAAAACCAAAATTTAGTAAAATATTTTGAAAGACAAAAATTTAGTAAAATTTTTTGTAAAAAAAAAAATAATAATTTTTTCTAAGAACTATTTAGTAAAATGTTTTCTAAACAAATTTTAGTAAAATTTTTCTCCAAAGGAAATGCTTTAGTAAAGTTTTCTCTGAAGGAAAAATTTTAGTAAAATATTCTTAAAACATAAACAATTTTACTTAGTTTTAGTAAAACTTTTTGTAATGACTAAATTTTAGTAAAATTTTCTTTAAAAAAAAAATAGTAAAATATTCTTAAATCACAAAAATTTATTTAAACACATTATTATTGCAAAAATTTTTAAACGCAATATTTTTGTAAAATTTTGTCTAAACACAAAATTTTTTTAAAATTTTGTCTAAACACAAAATTTTTGTAAAATTTTCTTTAAATTAAAAATTTTAAAGAATTGTTCTTTTAAAGACAATGTTTAAGAAAAAAATTTAGTAAAAGCTTATCTATAGGCAAAATTTTAGTAAAATATTCTTCAAGCGCAGTATTTGGTTTAAATTTTCTCTAAACAAAAAATAGTAAAATTTTCGTGAAATAAAAACAAAAAAATAATAGTAAAATTTTCGTGAAAAAAAGTTTTAAATTTTCTCTAAAAACTATTTAGTAAAGTTTTCTCTAAACAAATTTTAGTAAAATTTTCTTCGAAGGAAATGTTTAAGTAAAATTTTCTCTGAAGGAAAAATTTTAGTAAAATATTCTCAAAATAAAAAGAATAAGTAAAATGTTCTCTAAATAGTAAATTTGAGTAAAATTTTCTGTTAAGAAAAAAATTTAGAAAAATTTTCTCAAAGCACAAAATTTTGGTTAAATTTTGTTTAAACACAATATTTTTCTAAATTTTTTGTTTAAACACAAAATTTTTGTAAATTTTAAAGAATTGTTCTTCAAAGACAACATTTAAATAAAATTATCGTCAGGAAAAATTGTAGTAAAAATTTAAAAGGATTAAAAATGCTCATTTTATAGGCTTAATACTCTATATCAGGAGATTGGTATATATGGCAGCTATATCCAAATATGGTCCGATCTGAACAACATTTGACAGGAATGGATAGGGGTCTCGAAGAACTCACTGTGCCACGAATTCCGGTAATAAATGGATCTTTTATGGCCTCAATATCCTACATCGGAAGATCGGGCGGACGGTCTATGGGGCAGCTATATCAAAATATAGCCCAATCTAAACCACACTGCAAAGAAATGGGTAGGAGTCTACCAGAACGCACTGTGCCAAATTTAATCGAAATCGGATGAAAAATTACCAATTTATTGCCCCAAGATTTCAAGTCTCGAGATAGGTGAATATAGCGGCTATATAAAACTAAAATCCGATTTTATGAGATCAGAAGATCAGGTTTATATACAAGGAGTACGAAATCATCAAAAATCGTTTGGAAAATGTTTTTATACCCAAGATATCTGGAAGTTTTATAAGAACCCAGCTATTGAGTATATATGGGTAAATACCCGGGAATTTACTCAATTTACCGGGTAAATACCTTTTGGGTCTTTACCCAATCCCCCTCTCTACAAATGGGCACTTTATTGTAACATTTCTTAAATCTGGACGAACATATATATGGGAGCTATATATAAATTTGAACGGATTTGAAGCAAACTTCTCAGATATTATGGTAGTCGTCGAGGAAAGTGTTGTGCAAAATTTTGTCAAGATTGGTCAATAAATACGCTTCGTCTCTAGGCTGAAAAACACGCCTGTACCAGATTTTAAGATAATCGGACGAAAACTGCGACCTGCAGTTTGTGCACAAATTAACATGGAAAGACGGACAGGGCTAAATCGAATCACAAAGTGATTCTGAGTAGATCGGTATACTTATCAATGGGTCTACATCTCATCCTTCTGGGTGTTAAAAACAAATGCACTAAGTTAAAAAACTCTAAACCACAGCAGTGGTGTAGAACAAAAAACAACAACAAAAATAATAAAGGCAGGTCGCACGTGGCTATGAATACTCTTGCTCAGAGACGGAAAATACAAAAAGTTAAACACCAAAAAGGTACTTTTTGGATCGAAATTCAACAGAGCCGGCCGGGATGCGAACCTGGGCACACGGAGCACCAGCGAGAGCCATTGCTGTTGTCTAGCGTTCAAAGCTGTCAATACAACTTCCAACAGATGCGCTAAATCATGTGCTACCTTTTCCATTTGCAAAAACCAAATCTCCGATCATTGAGCTCGTCTCTAAAGAGAAATTAACAAAAAATTGTGAATATGAATGATCTTCGCCTTAACTGGCAAAAAACTTGAAATGAGTATTTTTTGTTTTGCATAAAATTTTTAAATTCATTTCGACATATAGATCAATATGGGACCTAAATGAAAATTCTCATATAGAAGTTGGGTGTCAAGTATCGGGGTCCCTCTCCCAAAGTTGACTCGTCCATAAGGATTCCTAATCTAAATATGAACTGATATTGCCCCATTAAAAATCCAACGACCTGCCTACAGCGGACACGGTTCGATCAACTAACAAGCGAGGCAGACTATCTGGCGACCCACCTGGCCAATATTTTCACAGCGTGCCTGGGACTTGCATATACTCCGAAAGCCTGGCTGGAGGCAAAGGTGGTGTTTATACCCAAGCCCGGCAAGGCAAGTTAGGCCACACCAAAGGCCTACAGACCTACAAGCCTTACATCCTTTCTACTCAAAACCATGGAACATATTGTGGACACCATGATAAAGAGTAGGATATCCAGCGAACTGCTTAGATACAAATAGTATGCCTATGTCAAGGGAAGGTCGGTGGAGACTGCCCAACACGAGGATGTGCATAAAATAGAAGAATCCTTCGATGCCATAACTTAACCCCTGGCGGTATGCATTGACATCGAGGGGGTTTTTAACAATGTGCGGACCGGCACACTGATCCAATCTTTAGACCAGTACCGGGTGGTCCCGGTCTTATGAGATCGGATAAGCCATAAGCAACGGAACAGGTGGATAAATTATGTGTCCCATGACATGAGGGAGAAAGTGGCACAAGGCACGCCACAGGGGGCATTTTATTGCCACTACTATGGGTGACCACCATAAATGACCTATTACGGATGCTGACTGAGGATTTTATAATACTCCTAAGGAGTAAGGATCCGAAACAGCTATGCAGAAGGGCCGAAAGGGTCTTGCATTTCACATATGACTGGGCTATATCCAGAGGTCTCAATGTTAACCAAGACAAAAAATAGAAATATGCCTGTTCAAGAGAAAGACAAAGGTGGGTCAATTTAACGCACCACGATTCCTCAATAGAACGATTTCGATATCTGATCTTGGACAGGAAACAGAATTGGAAGTGTCACATTCAGGAGCGTACTGAGAAGGCTCACAGATGTTGGGCATTACGCAGACGGGCCGTAGACTCTAAAATGGGGCCTGAATCCGACGGTTGTCTACTGGGTCTGCAGGAGCGTGACTAGACCAAAATTTATTTACGCCTCAGTAGTTTGGTGGACTGCAATAGAGAAAGAGTGCAACATAAGGACCGACCATACAACAGGTTCAGAGAACATGTTGTCTTGGCATAGGCGGAGCGATGAGAACCACGCGCACTAAGGCGCTGGAGACTATTCTGGATATCCGACCCATTGACATACAGATTAAATGTGAGGCAACCACTGCGGCTATGAGACTTAAGGCGATGGGAGAATGGATTGAGGATGGGAGAAGCTCATACCATCGCGGAATAATCGAGGCGACGACAGGAAACCTGGAAAGAAGGGCAGATGTTTCCTATCGGATACCAGAGATGAACCTTGAAGTTCAGTGCGAGGCACTGCTGCCATCGGCACAGTCTTGGATTGACGGAATCCTAATATTGCCATTTAAAAGATCATGTTACATGGATGGATCAAAGCTAGAGAACATATTGAGCCTGGGGGTCTACATCGAGAACACAGGGACTGCTGAACAAGATCTGTTTTAGACTGCCTCACCATAATACGGTCCTGCAGGCGGAGATCCGGGCGATCACGGAAGGCGTTAGATGGGGTGGTGCTAACGCGAGGACGTCTAGAGTGAATATCTTTACGAACAGTAAATTTGCCATGAGGGCAAAAGTAATCAGGACGGTAAGATCACGAACAGTCTTGCAGTGTAAGGAGATTAACGCCTTCTTTTAGAATGGCACAATCCGCATAGTTTGGGTGCTGGGCCATAAAGGAGTAAGGGGGAATGAAAGCGCAGACGATTAGACGGTGAAGGCCAGAGGACTGCCGTCAATAAACTTCGTTAACCCGAAGCCTTTCGGGTCGACGCAGTCCGAGTTAAGGGAGTGGGCGATGAATGCGCATGCAACATTGTGGAAAAGTGAAACGGTCGGTAGGACGGCGAAAATCCTATGGGGGGATCCAGATCGTGAGAAGACGAGGCTATTACTGAAAGGAAGCAAGAAGGGGGTCACTATAGCTATTTGTATCATGACGGGACACATAGAACAACGAGCTCACTTATGTAAAATCGGTGCGGCAAGTGATAGCATGTGCAGGGCATGCGGGGAAAATGATGAGAGTTTGGAGCATTTCCATTGTCATTGCCCAGCTTTCGCGTCTAACAGATACCGGCACTTAGATGGAGACACAATACCAGACATAAACCAACTTAGGGGAGTGGTATTGAAAATGCCATGAATATGGCATGTTCGCTACCATTGTCTAGGCTTGGATAAGAATTTTTGAGATAACCTTTTTCATCTTAGCAGCATCATTAACGCTGTTAACCAGAAGAACTTGCAGAAGCTACACTTTAACACTCTGGTTATCATATTCCCTTAGTTCAACATAATATTTGTCTTATACAGACTATTTTTAAGGCGACAATTTTGTTAAATATTGTCTTTACACAAAAATAGTTTTTTTTTTGTGGATATGTTTTATTTCTCATTTACTTACCTTGTAATCGCCTCTTAAAAAGTTTTCCTGCAAATGTAAAGAAAAAATATTTTTTAAAAACATTTTTAAAAAATGTTAATCATTTGTATATTTAGATGTTTCATTCGTATGCCAAATATAATATTGAATATCCTTGCTGTAGTGTAACATTTATCAACCCGCTACTATTCCCACAAATTCCACAAACTCTTTTCCAAAAATCCCCAACATATAGACACATTTATATGTATGTATATCAGATTATAAGATTTTATTTGATAGCATCAACATTTGTTCGTACCACCCACTCTGCTCACTTTCTGGAGAAATTTGATCTCCCAGTAAAATTGTGATAATGATAAGAATTTGAGGCATACCATGCCATGGTATAAAAATCAACATCAATGGCAGTTACCCTTAAGCTGATTGTCCTTTGCTGGCAAAGGATAATATCATATCAGTAGGGTTAAACAAGAAAAAATAAAAAACAAAAACAATTTTGTTACAACCCCAAACGTATGCCTGTACAAGGATGTATGGCTGTAGCTGTAGGAAACAAAATTGCGTGGGCGTCCAACATTCCTTGGAGAAAAACCATATATGGACATGCGTAGAATAGGGCAACAGCAATTTAAAGGAGGTTGCTTTACACCAAGGAATTAACAATGCTTTGCATACAGAGAGGAAATGTTGGAGATAAAATGGCAAGCACTTGTAAAGGACAACAAGGGTATGTACACCAAAAACGATGTGTACATCAAACTGCTTGGTGTGTAATTACCGAAAAAATTACATTAGCTGAGTTAAAAATATGTTCTATTACATTACATCACAACACACTAAAACTATAAAAATAAGGCAAAATCGGGCGATATATATATCTGAACAGATGTCTATGAAATTGACCAGTAATACCGAGAATCATAAGGAAATCCTTCCTGCTAAATTTCGAGGGAATCGACCAAATGACCATTTTATTGCAATATTACTGCAAATCGGACGAACATATATATGGGAGCTATATCCAATTTTGAACCGATTTTTATGAATTTCAACAGTAATATTGAGAGTCATAAGAAAACCCTTCCTGCCTAATTTCGAGAGAATCGGTTAACAAATGACTATTTTATTGCTGTATTACTACAAATCGGACGAACATATATATGGGAGCTATATCCAATTTTGAACCGATTTTTATGAAATTATGCAGTAATATTGAGAGTCATAAGAAACCCCTTCCTGCCGAAGTTCGAGAGAATCAGATAACAAACGACCATTTTATTGTTGTATTACTGCAAATCGGACGAACATATATATGACAGCTATATCCAAATCGGAACCGATTTTTATGAATTTCAACAGTAATATTGAGAGTCATAAGAAAACCCTTCCTGCCTAATTTCGAGAGAATCGGTTAACAAATGACTATTTTATTGGTGTATTACTGGAAATCGAACGAACATATATAAGGCAGCTATATCCAAATCTGAACCGATTTTTATGAAATTCACCAGTAATATCGAGAGTCATAAGAAACCCCTTCCTCCCGAAGTTCGAGAGAATCGGTTAACAAATGACTATTTTATGGCAGCTATATGCAATTTTGAACCGATTTTTCGATAGGCTTCGTCTCTAGACCGAAAAACATGCCCATACCCAATTTGAAGACGATCGGATGAAAATTGCGACCTGTAGTTTATTAATATGGGCAGACGGATTGACAGTTACACGTAACGATTCGCATCTTCTTTGAAGAAGTACGGTCCAATGATGCCACCAGCCCATAAACCACACCAAACTGTGATGTTTTTTGGATGCATTGGAAGCTATTGCACTGCTTCTGATCTTCATGATCTTCACTCCAAAATCGACAAATCTGCTTATTTACGTACCCATTGGGCCAAAAATGATCTTCTTCGATGGAAGGGAAGAAGCGCGCGATTAAATTCAAAAATTTCCAAGCGTTGTTCGTTTGTAGAACGATTCATGGGCAAATTACAGACCAAACTGAAGATGTTGGACAGTGAAACAGAGCACGAAACGTGCATAAACTGTTTATACCAGTGTAGCCAAAAAGATAATAGCTAAAAAATCACCCTTTATATGACTGCCACATATACAGATTCACTGATTTAATTTCTCGGTCCTATAAAAGGCGCAAACATCATCCAAATCGGGTCAAATAAACACAATGAGATTATTTGGCCCTTCAACATCCTTGCCGAGTTTGATTTAGACCGGCTATATTTCGATATAGCTGTTATGGGTTCATAGATGGTGAATTTTTCACCAGATTCTGAGGAAATGTTATAAATATGAATATACGAGGTGGTGGGTATACAAAGTTCGTCCAGGCCAAACTTTATGCGTTTTATTTGTTTCTTAATTATATTAGTCTTCCTGAAATATCACAATTCAATGATATTTTTTCCAACAAAATATGTTCTCTTACAACAAATTCCTATGAAATTTTCCCAAGAAAAAATATTGCCAAAAGAAATTTCTATGAAAAAATTTCTGTGTAAAAAATTTCTGTGAAGTTTTATTTTTCCTCACAAAACTGTTGCCCCTTTAATATATTTTTTATTGAAATTTCGTTGAAATTATGTCTGAAAAGAAAGTTTCACAGAAATTATGTTTGAAAATTTTTTTAATGAAATTTAGTCTTTTGAGAAAATTTTACTAAGGTTCTGTCTTAGAGAAATGTGTGCAAACACATTCTTGTGTTAAAAAGAAATTTTATTGAAATTTATTTTTTTGAGAAGGGTTCATTCAAATTTTGAATTTATAGAAAATTTCAATAATTTTTTCTTTACAGTAAATTTAAGCGAAATTTTGTCTTTAGAGAACATTTCATTAAAATTTTATCGTTGGAGAAAATTTCACTAAATCTTACATAATTACAAAATGTAGAGAACATTTTACTGAAATTTTGTCGTTAACGGAAATTTCATTGAAATGTTATCTTTAGAGTAAATTGCACAGAAATTTTGCTTTTGGCGTAAATTTCACTGAAATTTTGTCTTTAATATCATATTCATACTCTACTCCTAAATACCTTTCATTTGAGTCCCATATTGTCTCAATCGATGAATTTGCCCTGCTGGGGGGTTTTGAGGGATGGGGAGGCCCCGTAGGCACCGAGGAATAAATTTTCATATCAAAATTGTACTCTACTTTTAAATACCTTTCATTTGATACCCATATTGCCTAAAGATGTAAAAGTGTCCTGTTGCGGAGTTTTTTTTTTGGGGTGCGGGACCTCCCTACCCGAACATTTAGAGTAAAATTTGTATACCAAGTTCGAACTCTACTGTACGATTCCTTTTATTTGATACCCATATTTTCCCAATCGGTAAACATGTCCGTTTGGGTGGGTTTTGGGATGGGGCGTCCCCCCAGGTCATTTGACCTCAAAATTGTATACCAATTATGTGGTTTTGGGGTACCATAAGGTGGTATGCAAAGTTTCGCTTATATCGGTGCACCCATCTCCGAGATCTAGCGTTTTTGAAATTAAGGGTTAGGGGGAGGCTGATATATTGGGTTGCCCAAAAAGTAATTGCGGATTTTTCATATAGTCGGCGTTGACAAATTTTTTCACAGCTTGTGACTCTGTAATTGCATTCTTTCTTCTGTCAGTTATCAGCTGTTACTTTTAGCTTGCTTTAGAAAAAAAGTGTAAAAAAAGTATATTTGATTAAAGTTCATTCTAAGTTTTATTAAAAATGCATTTACTTTCTTTTAAAAAATCCGCAATTACTTTTTGGGCAACTCATAGCTCCCATATAAACCTTACTTCGGATTTTATTTCTTGAGCTCCGGAAAGACGCAATTGTTATCCGATTTGGCTGATATTTTGCCTGCATTAACCTGTTACGACTGGAGGCCAACGTAGCGCAGAGGTTCGCTTATCCGCCTATGACGCTGAACGCCTGGGTTCAAATCCTGGCGAGACCAACAGAAAAAATTTTCAATGGTGGTTTTCCCCTCCTAATGCTACCAACATTTGTGAGGTACTATGCCATGTAAAACTTCTCTCTTAAGAGGTGTCGCCCTATGGCACGCCGTTCGGACTCGGCTATAAAAGGGAGGCCCCTTATTGTTGAGCTTTAACTTGAATCGGACTGCACTCATTGATATGCGAGAAGTTTGTCCCTGTTCCTTAGTGGAATGTTCGTGGGCAAAATTTGCATTTGCAACCTGTTACAACTACCAACAAAATAGCGCCCGGTATGGTTCAAGGCAGAGTTGTTGCTAAGGCTACTAACATCCCTGGTAAGTATGGTCCAAATCGGTTTATAATCTAATATTGGCCAAAAGTTGCCCAAAAAGTAATTGCGGATTTTTTAAAAGAAAGTAAATGCATTTTTAATAAAATTAGAATGAACTTTAATCAAATATACTTTTTTACACTTTTTTTCTAAAGCAAGCTAAAAGTAACAGCTGATAACTGACAGAAGAAAGAATGCAATTACAGAGTCACAAGCTGTGAAAAATTTTGTCAACGCCGACTATATGAAAAATCCGCAATTACTTTTTGAGCAACCCAATTCTTCTAAGGGGTAAGGATCCGACATATTGAGCCCCTGGAAGCTCAAATTGTTGTCTTATTTGGCTACAATTTCCAACCTCCATGTTAAGTACTGTCCAAATAGGTCCCTAACCTGATACGTGTGGTTCCCATATAAACCGATCTCTCGATTATCCTTCCACAGCCCCTAGAAGTTTAAATTTTTGCCTGATTCGACAGAAATTTGCTAAGAAAAGTGCAAATATGTCCTTCAACTATGGTGGTGGTGGGTTCCTGATTCGACAGAAATTTCCTACGAAAAGTGCAAATATGTTCTTTAACTATGGTGGTGATGGGTTCCAAAGATTCGCTCTTGCTGTTTTACTTGTTGAAGTTGTCAATGGAGAAGGCACATCTGAGTATGGATATCGGAGTTTTAACAGGGGATAATAAGCTAAGCAAATATATGCCTCGTATTGGCATAGGGATGATGACATCTCTCGGAGGTGTCATAAGATCGACGACTTGGAGGACAGCTTTCGCTTTCTTTGACAATTTCCTAGAATCAGGGTACTTGGTTTTTTCTCTCAAGCACAAGGAGAGCTAAGAGGCGCAAATCCGTGCAAGATCAAGGCGTTAGACTTTTCATCCAGGTAGCATCAGAAACTACTTTAACGGGTGATTAGCTTTATGAAGAGTTTATCGAAAGGAGAAGAAGGTGCCTTTAGAGAACCATCAACTGCAGTCTTTGATATCAGACTCTCTCTCTCTCTCTCTCTCTACTCCGAAAGACCTTTCATTTGAATTCGATATTGTCTCGGTCGACCTATATCTCCATTTGGGTGTTTTGCAAGACGGCCTAAGACCTTTAATATAAACCTCTAAGTGTCCCATTTGACCTATATGACCATTGGCAGTGTTTATGGGGGACCCCCAGACGTTTGGTCTACAAATTTGATATATTCATACAGAAATGGACGATATGTTTGTCCGGTTCGGCAGGTGTTTTGGGGATAAGGCAACAGTCCGGACAATTGACCCTTCAAATTGATATCAAATTACTGCTCTAATCTTAAATATCTTTCATTTGAGCCCAATATTATCATGGTTGGCGAAAATATCCTGTTTGGAGGTGTAACAGCACCTCATAAACTTGGTTCCCAGAGTTGATATAAAATTCGTGCTCTACCCCTAATACTCTTCAGTTGGTGCCCATATTACCATGGTCGGCAAATAGATCAGTTGGATCAGTTCTCTACTCTTAAATACCTTTCATATTAGTTGCAAATTGCGTTGACTGGTTTATATATCCGTTTAGGGGGTTTGAGGGGCGGCGGTCCACCAGATAACCAACACCAAATTTGTTTGTCAAATACATGTTATTTGGTTGCTAACAAAAATTCCCTAAAATAAGTTTGGGGTTTTTGGGATTTGGTGCTCCCCCAGGTTATATGACCCTTTCTGGATGCCCCAAGAGGTTCTAAAGGTTTGGGTGTGGGCTCAAGACGTCAAATTGGTTGCCCGATATATATGGGAGTTATATCGGGTTATAGAAAGAATTGAATCAAACTTTGCAAAATCATAACAGTACTCAACGTTCAAAATTTCAGCCAAATCGGATAATAATTGCGTCCTCTAGGGGCTTTAGAAGTCATATCGGTTCATCGAAGTATTGGGTTGCCCAAAAAGTAATTGCGGATTTTTTAAAAGAAAGTAAAACTTAGAATGAACTTTAATCAAATATACTTTTTTTCTAAAGCAAGCTAAAAGTAACAGCTGATAACTGACAGAAGAAAGAATGCAATTACAGAGTCACAACCTGGGAAAAAATTTGTCAACGCCGACTATATGAAAAATCCGCAATTACTTTTTGGGCAATCCAATATATAGAAGCTATATCCAAATATCAACCAATATGGCCCATTTTCAATCCCCAATGACCTACACTCAAAAGATATATCTGGGCAAGCATTAAAGCCAATTTATTTATTCTCCTAAAATTCATTCATTGTTAGTTATTCTTTGGATTGACTCCATTGACTACCAATGTTCTCTCAGAAGGAAATTTTGCTACTGACTACCAACTGGTGCATATTCTCGGAACAAAACATTTTTAAGCTTATCACTCCAATTAACTAGTTGCGAAGGGAAAACGAATTTAATTCGGTAGTAAAAGGATTAGGATAAGCCTGTAATCGGCTGTTGTGCGCTCTTAATATTAAAAAGTAACCTGGAAAAAAGAAAATCTAAGTGATATTCCATTCTATTGTACTAACATCACGCTAACATGCCCCTAAGATGCTTCATGTCTACTATTGGATCCCCACCTAAGTGCAGGTATCTGTTAGCCGCGAAAGTCGGGCAGTGACGTAGGAAATGCCTCAACGTCTCTCTTCCCCGCATGCCCTATCACTTAACCCACCGAGCTTGTAGTCCTATGTATCCCGTTATGATACCAAAAGCTATATTGACCTCCTTCTTACATCTTTTCAGTAATAGCCTCGTTTTTTCACGATCTGGATCCCTCCAAAGGATTTTCGCCGTCCTACCAACCATTTCGCTGTTCCACAGGGTTGCATGCGCATTCGTGGCCCACTTCCTTAACTCGGACTGCGTCGACCCGAAAGGCTTCGGGTTAATCAAGCCTTCACTAAAAAATCGTCTGCTTTCTCATTCCCAGTTACTCCGCTATGATCCAGCACCCAAACTATGTTGATCGTACCATCCTCAGAGAAGGCGTTAATCTCCTTTTTAGATTCAAAGACTGTTCGTGATCTTACCGTCCTGGTTGTTATTGCTCTGTTGGCCAATTTACTGCCCGTAAAGATGAAGAAGACTCGACGTCCTCGCGTTAACACCACATCATGTTACACATATCTGTGTAATATGATCTTCCAGATGACAATACTAGGGTTCCTTCAATCCAAGACTGTGCCGCTGGCAGCAGTGCATCGCACTCAACCTCAAGTGTCGTATTAGGTATTCGATCGGGAACCTCTTCCATTCCTTCCACATTGCCTATCGTTACCTCGATTATACATCTCCCATCCTCTATCCATTATCCCATTGCCTTAAGTCTCATAGCCGCAGTTGCCGCACTTTATCTGTATGTCTATGGGTCGGACATCGAGGATAATCTCGAGTGCCCTACTCTCTCCGCCTATGCCCCCATCTTTACGCCTTTGCCAAGACAACATGTTCGCTGAACCTGTTGTGTTTTACTTAAGTTGCAATTTGTCTCCATCGCAGTTCATCAAACTACTGAGTAAGTAAGTATTGGTCTAATCACGATCCTGTAGAGCCAGTGGACTATCCTCGGATTCAGGCCCCATTTCAAGCCTACGGCTCGTCTTCACAGTGCGCAATATCTGCGGTACGCTCCTGGATGTGACACCTCCAATCCAGTTTCCTGTCGAAGATCACACCTAAATATTTGACCTTGTCAGATATCAAAATCATTCTATTAAGGGAACGTGGTGCGTCAAATTGGCCCACCTTTGTCTTCCTCATTATCAAGCAGATTTCAGTGTTGTCTGGGTTAACATTGATATCCCTAGGTCTAGCCCAGTTGTGTGGCATCTGCAAGACCCTTTCGGACCTTATGCATAGCTGGTTCGGATCCTTAACTCTTAGAGGTACTATATAACATTTTCTGCGTAGCTGACGAGTTCAAATCCCTCATCAGACAGCATCTGCAACAGATCATTTATGGTAGTCACCATAGTAGTGGCGATAAAATGCCCCCCTGTGGGGTGCCTTGTGCCACTTTCTCCCTTATATTTATGTCTTGGGATATATAGTTTATCCACCTGTTCCTTAGCATATGGTTTATCCAGTCTCTAAGGACCGGGTCCACCCGATACCGGTCTAAGGATTGGATCAGTATGTCGGTCAATACATACCGCTAATATGTATGTTTTGACATCGAAAGAATCTTCTATTTTATGCACAAACTCGTGCAGGGTAGTCTCTACCGACCTCCCCTTGTCATAGGCATGCTGTTTGTACTTTAGCTGGATGTCCTACTCTTTATCATGGTATCTACTGTACATTAGGCATAACTTGCCTTTCCGGCTGGGGTATGAAAACCACCCTTGCCTCCTGCCAGGCTTTCGGAGTATATGCAAGTCCTAGGCACGCTGTACAAATATTGACCAGGTGGGGCCCCTGATGGTCTGCCTCCTGATGAAGTTACGCCGGAAATATTCCGGGGGACTTAAATGGTTTGAAGATTCTCAAGGATTTCTTCACCATAAATCGTAATGATAAGACTTCGATCACCATCATTATTCCAAGATATCGGGGTCTTCGTGAGTTCCCTCGTATACTGTGGAAAATGGGTTTTCATCAAAAGCCTCAATATGTCCTTCGTTGTCTCTACTCTCACTCCCATGGCGTCTACTAACGTTTTAGGTTGGGATATGGGGTTTTGAGAGAAATTGTTTCATCTTGGCGGCGTATTAACGCTATCAACCTTCTCGCAGAAAAGCTTCCAGGAGGCACGTTTTGCTGCTCAGATAACTGTATTACACACACATCCCAATAAACTTCCTCTTTTTTTCGACGTGCTCTGTTATTAAGTCTGCGGAGCTATTTACCAATGTTGCGAATCTCCCGTGTCATCCAGGGTTTTTCTTGGGCTGATTTCCTTTCCCGAAGAGGACATCTATCTTCGAAAGTCCTCACCAGTGCACTCGTAATCCTGATGACATTTTCGTCAATGCCCTTTATGCTTGGACAATCTAAATTATCGCGCCAAAGTCCTCTGCTGAGTAGTCTTTCGAATTTTGTCCAGTTGGTTTCCAACTTATTCCGGAAGTTTTTCGTATTCGTCGCTGATGTGCGATTCTTAACCTAATGTAGAGATGTTCAGACAAAGAGTGTTCCATGGAGACCCTCCAATCCTGAACCTCATCGATAAGATTTTCCGAACATATCGTCACATCTAAAACCTCCTCCCTAATTCTATTAACGAAGGTAGCGGTGTTACCAATAATAAGTGAAAGGGTTAATCTTGACCCACTTTCCAGAGATCGTTTTTATACCCTCCACCATAAGATGGGGGTATACTAATTTCGTCTTTCTGTTTGCAAAACCTCGAAATATGCGTCTAAGACTCCATAAAGTATATACATTCTTGATCGTCGTGACATTATAAATCGAACTAGCCATGTCCGTCCGTCTGTCCGTCCGTCCGTCTGTCTGTCGAAAACACGCTAAGTTTTGACAAATATTCTTATTGGTGTAGGTTGGGATTGTAAACGGACCAAATCGGTAATTGTTTTGATATAACTGCCACATAAACCGATCATGGGTCTTGACTTCTTGAGCCTCTATAGGGCGCAATTCTTATCCGATTTGACTGAAATTTTGCACATAGTGTTTTAAAATCAGTTCCAACAACTTTGCGAAATATGGTTCAAATCGGTCCATAACCAGATATAGCTGCCATATAAACCGATATTGGGTCTTGACTTCTTGAGCTTTTAGAAGGCGGAACTCTTATCCGATTTGACTGAAATTTTGCACATAGCGTTTTGATATCACTTCCAACAATTGTGCTAAGTATGGTTCAAATCGGTACATAACCTGATATAGCTGCTATATAAACCGATCTTGGGTCTTGACTTCTTGAGCTTTTAAAAGGCGCAATTCCTATCCGATTTGGCTGTAATTTTGCACTTGGTGTTTTGATATCACTTCCAACATTTATGCGAAGTATGGTTCAAATCGGTCCATACCCTGATATAGCTGCCATATAAACCGATCTGGGATCTTGAGTTCTTGAGGCTCTAGAGAGCGCAATTCTCATCCGATTTGGCACAGATTTTGTACAAAGGCTTCTCCCATGGCCTTCAACATACGTGTGCAATATGGTCTGAATCGATCTATAGCTTGACACAGCTTCCATATAAACCGATCTCCCGATTTTGGTTCTTGAGCCCCGAATCGGACTATAACTTGGTATAGCTCCTCCTCCTCTTCCGTCCATATTCATTACTGCGCAAAGAACTCGACACTGCTCGATACTGCGCAAAGAACTCGACAGATGCGATCCATGGCTCCGCCGAACTTAGCACACTCTTACTTGTTTTTTTTTTTTTAATTTTAATAGGGGGAGGGCCCGCCTCCCCTTCTGACATCAAAAATTTTTTGCCGTTTATTCCATTCAGAGCAAACACACTTTGATTTTTTTTTTCACAAAATTTTATTAAAAATTTGGCATTTCATGAAATTCATTGAAATTTTGTTTTAAGAGTACATTTTATCAAAATGTTGTACTGAGGTTTTTATCACGGATTGGGAAGAAATTAAAAAAGTCAAAGCTCAAAAACGTCGTAGCAATGTCAAGATGGGCCAATATTGCTAAGCGTTTTCCGAAGTAAAAACACCCACAAAAAAAAACATGAAAAGATTTTTAGATTAATATTTGAAACCTTTAATGAATTAACTTTGAGTATTTTTTCGCTATGAGAACCTATAAGCGGAACATAGCCCTTTACGATTCCCTACAATGGCAATAGCTTAGAAAAAAAAGAAGCATTTGAGTAGATTTCTGTACACCCAAAAACATGTCCTAGTTTATGGGTATATATCAATATAAGGAAGCCAGTATATATACATCAGATCTCAGTATACCATACATTGTCATCATCATGACTATCGTTATTGTGACTGCATCGTGTGTATCCATTTCTGGGTTGTGTAACTTGCCAATGGACTATGTTGTGTGAGTCGCAGTTGTTATTGCCTTGTCCTTCGCTGGTTGGCCCATGGTTTACTTGATGAACTTGGTTGTGTTCCAAATACAAATGTGGCACATGGCAACAAACTTGTGAATGAAATTGGAACACATTTAAATGTTCGAAGGATCCCTTGAATGTTACACACACACACACACGCACATGTACACACATATTTCAATGGTGATGGACACAACTCAGCTAAAGAGGGCCCCAGTTAGTAGCTTCTGCATTTTCCTGCCGCCCTAATGAGTTTTACAGACATATTTTACCACAAAATTGTAGTAATTTTACAACATTGTAAGTCAACGGCTGTTTCATGGAGTTACAATGTTGCGCGGGTAGGTTCTTAGGGCTATTTTCAAGGTTTCTAGGTCGCTTGGTACTGCAGAATTTGGGTTAAATGTAAGTCCTTCGAAGGGCCCAAAATGAACTTCAAAAAGTTCTCTACAATTGCACAAGGTAGAGAGCTGCTTTGTTTTGGGTTGCAATGCAACATTGCTGTGGTAAATTGTTGAGGGAGTTTAAGGGTTAAAGTAACAGGAGTTCAAGTTACTGGAGTAGCCTAAATTTCATTACATTTCGCTCTTTGTGTATTGTAAAGTTAAAATTGACTGTAAGCATTTAGGAGTTAACTGGGACAAGGAAAAATATTCAAATTTAAGGGTTGTTCAGGGATGTACTTTGAACACTAAAAATTTAATAAATTTTAATGCAATTGAAGTAAATTATTTAAGAAAAAATATTCAAAAAGAAATTTTTCTTTATTTTATACAATTTGTGAGGAAATACATCAACACCGCGCAGAAGACCATTTTTTGCGGTTTTTAAAGTAAATTAAATGGGTGCTGCTCGTTTGCTCGGTGCAAGCTCAGTGATGAGGAGGTCTAAATTTTTTTTAGCGTTGATGAAGAGAAGGAAGAGTGTACGGAATATATAACGTCCTTTAACCTTACAGGCGTTTTCCTTGCGAAAGTTAAGTATTGGCATTAGAAGTCTACCAAAAAGTTTTCATAAAACTGGAAGCATACTGAAGCTCTACCTAGAAGCGCAATTCTTTCATGCGCTGAATTCGGCACTAATTTTAGTAACTTTATACGCTAAGAAAATAGTATTAGCGACGCGATGAATTATTCTGATAAACAAGAAATCTTAGAGCTGAAACTAGCGCAATTTTGGTGCTCTTACGTAAGCTGGTGCTTCCTTATCCGCATACTTCGTTGCACTCCTGTATGACAGCATTGTTTATGTGTTTCAACACTAACTTTAACGAATGAAAGAACATATTACGATTTTAATAGCCTTATATTGTACCTTCAAAAGTATTTCAACCCTTTCTGAGTTTGGTATCCCTGCAAAATTAATATGACTCTGCTGGATGACACACACACAATGCTGGCAACATTTGTGAGGTGCTATACCATTTGGTATGGCAGCCATACAAAAACTTCTCAACAAAGAGGTGTCGGCCGTTTGGACTCGGCGAAAGAAAGACCTTTATCATTGAGCTTAAAAAGATGGATCGCACAGCGCTCATTAATATGTGAGAAATTTGCTCCTGTTCCCTAATGGAATGGTCATGGACAAATTTTGCATGTATTGTGCGAGAACGAATTCGAGATCAATCGGGAAATCGGTTAATATGGGGGATATACCAGGTTAAGTACCGGTTTGGACCATGATTGTTAGAAGTCGTAACTGAACACTACATTCAAAATTTCAGCTCATTTGAGCCCTCAAGAGGCTCAAGGTGTCTAATCGGGAGATATGTTTATATGGAAGCTATATCAGATACGAGTCGATGTACCATACTTGGCACTATTATACACTACATGCAAAATTTCAGCCCGATCAGATAATAATTGAGGCTTCTAGGGGCTTCGGAAGTCATGTCGGAGGACCACTTTATATGAGAACTTTATACTAATATGAACCGATATGGGCAATCTCTAACGACCTACATATAACCGAAGTATATGTGCAAAATTTCGAATTGTTTCAATGCGTTGCAAACGGAATGACAAAATGAATATGGCCCCATCCTGCGGAAGTTTTTATAAAAATGTTTTTTTTTTTTGGTTTTTTTATTAACAAGAATTTCAAGTTATTTGCCTGTTAGGGCGAGATCATTAAATTTTACAATGGCTATCTTTGGCTTTCCTTTTCCATTTACATCTCCGATCATTGAGCTCGTCTCGAAAGAGAAAAAAACGAAAAAATTGTAAAATTTAATGATCTTCGCCCTAACAGGCAAAAAACTTAAAAAATTAAAAATTCGGCAGAGCCCGGCCAGGATTCGAACCTGGGCACATGGAGCAATAGCAAGAGCCATTTCCGTTGTCTTAGCGTTCGAAGCCATCAATACAACTTCCAACAGATGAATAAAAACCAGGTGTAGTGCGGAAGAAGTGTAATCTGTCACAGAAAAAATGTCTGTCATTACACAAAAATACATGCATTGGGAAAAGTACAGCTAATAAGCAGGGTTGTCGAACTTGGTTAATGTGGTAATTTTATCATAGATGCGTTTTCACAATTAATACGGTTCAAATACGACATACCAACGCACGGCCCTTGAAGCCATCGCATCTAATATGGTTGAAAAGTCTTCTAACCAAAGACAAAACGCATCCCATAGTGGTTGGTGTGTGTTGCTATCTTTGGCTTTCCTTTTCCATTTGCTTCTCCGATCATTGAGCTCGTCTCGAAAGAGAAACAAACACAAATTTCTTTTATTTTGTACAATTTCTAGTTGTTAAACTGTCACTTTTGGTTTTTTTTTTTTCAATTATTTATTTGAAATAACAAAACCCAACAGGATATTCTCCTATTCTGCGGTTTATGGGTTGGTGGCGTCATTGGACCGTACTTTTTCAAAGGTGATGGGAATCGTAACGTAACTCTGAATGGTGGAAGCTAACGTGAAATGACATCCAACAATTTTTTGCCCAAAATGCAAGAGCTTGAATTGCATGACATGTGGTTGCAACAAGACGGTGCCATACCGTATTGACCGTACTATCGACTCAAATAAAGATTTCATGCTTTTTTCGGAATTTTGTGTGTTTTTTTTTGAAAAACCCTCCTGTAGCTCTTAAAAAATCACCCTTTTTATATAAATCTCATCCGATTTTGTTAAAAATCAATAGCGTTCGTCCTTGGCCAAAAAATGGGCCTGTGTAAAATTTTATGACAATTAGACAACAAATGCGACTTCCACTTTGATCACAAGAATACATGGACAGACAGATGGACATAGCAAACTCGAATCAGGAAGTAATTCTTACCCCGTATATCAGTACACTTCTTATGGTTGTGGGTATAAAAATGGCTCAAGTATGTACATCTTCCATGCAGAAATTTTTGTGTGGACGCGCAGGGTGGTACACGCATGAAGTGTAACAAGTACTTAGATGTGTGTTTTGTGCTTATTTTCTGGACTAGAATCAGGTACCCACACCTTCTTTTCTGTTACACCTCCTTTCTCTGTTGTATGACAATGCCCTAAAGGAGTGCCGCAGACGATACCACTAAGTAGACAAGCTTTACATGGCTGAATACATATACCATTGGCATTGCAAAAATGCAAATTTTGCCCATGAACTTTCCACTAAGGAACAGGGGCAAACTTCTCACATATCAATTAGTGCTGTCCGATTCAAGTTTAAGCTCAATGATAAGGGGCCTCCTTTTTTCACTTTCTGATTCGGTTTAGCCATGTCCGTCTGTGAGTACATGTGTTCTTGTAATCAAGGTACAGGTCGTATTTGTTGTCTAAACCTCACGAATATCTGCACATGCCACGTTTTTGGCTCAAGGACAAACGCTATTGATTTTGATAAAAATCAGTTCAGATTTGGATATAGCTCCCATATATATGTAGCGCCAGATTTGCACTTAAATGGCCGTAGAAACTGCAATTGTTGACCAATCTGCACAAAATTTGTCATGAATTATTTTGTTACTCATCTGAACTTATCTGCAAGATTTCATCAAAATCGGTTCAGATTTAGATATAGCTCCCATATATATGTATCGCCCGATTTGCACTTAAATGGCTGTAGTAACTAAAATTTTCAACCGATCTGCACAAAATTTGGCATGCATTGTTTTGTTACTGATCTCAACATATTTGCAAGATTTCATCAAAATCGGTTCAGATTTGGATATAGCTCCCATATATATGTATTGCCCGATTTGCACTTTAAAGGCTGTAGTAACTACAATTTTCAACCGATCTGCACAAATTTGGCATGAATTGTTTTGATACTGATCTTAATATATCTGCAAGATTTCATCAAAATCGGTTCAGATTTGGATATAGCTCCCATATATATGTGTCGCCCGATTTGCACTTTAATGGCTGTAGTAACTACAATTTTAAACCAATCTGCACAAAAATTGGCAAGGATTGTTTTATTGGTAATTTTAACATATATTCAAGATTTCATCAAAATCTGTTCAGATTTGGATATCGCTCCCATATATATGTATCGCGCGATTTCCACTTAAATGGCCGTAGAAACTACAATTTTCAACCGATCTGCACTAACTTTGGCATTAATTGTTTTGTTACTGATCTGAACTTATCTGCAAGATTTTATCAAAATCGGTTCAGATTTATATATAGCTTCCATATATGTGGATCGCCCGATTTGCAATTAAAAGGTCGTAGTAACTACAATTTTCAACCGATCTGCACAAAAATTGGCAAGGATTGTTTTGTTGGTAATCTTAACATGTATTCAGAATTTCATCAAAACCTGTTCAGATTTAGATATAGCTTCCATATATATGTATCGCCCGATTTGCACTTTAATGGCCGTAGTAACTACAATTGTCAACCGATCTGTACAAAAATTGACACGGATTGTTTTGTTTGTAATCTTAACATATCTGCAAGATTTCATCAAAATCGGTTCAGATTTGGATATAGCTCCCATATATATGTATCGCCCGATTTGCACTTAAATGGCCGTAGAAACTACAATTTTCAACAGATCTGCACTAAATTTGGCATGAATTATTTTGTTACTGATCTGAAGTTATCTGCAAGATTTCATCAAAATCGGTTCAGATTTGGATATAGCTCCCATATATATGTATCGCCCAATCTGCACTTTAATGGCTGTAGTAACTACAATTGTCAACCGATCTGTACAAAATTTAGCATGGATTGTTTTGTTACTGATCTTAACATGTCTGCAAGATTTCATCAAAATCGGTTCAGATTTAGATATAGCTCCCATATTTATGTATCGCCCGATTTGCACTTAAATGGCTGTAGTAACTACAATTGTAAACCGATCTGTACAAAATTTGGCATGGATTGTTTTGTTACTGATCTTAACATATATGCAAAATTTCATCAAAATCGGTACAGATTTGGATATAGCTCCCATATATATGCATCGTCCGATTTGCACTCAAATGGCCGTAGTAGCTACGATTTTCAACCGATCTGCACAACATTTGGCATGGATTGTTTTGTATAGTCGGCTCCGCCCGACTTTTGCCTTTCCTCACAAATTTTCTGATGTACTTGCCATGAGTCGAACCCAGGCGTTTAGTGTCATAGACTTCAATTTAACATCTGCGCCAAGGTGGCCTCCACATTCCTTTAAACCAGAGGTGGGCAAATACATACACATTATTGCATATCACTGTGTACGTAAATGCCCTTAAGCTTAAAAATACTGTGTATATGTGTTAAAGTGCCCACCACCGCTTTAAAGCCAACTGAATTCATACAACTTCTCCGGAAATGAAATGTTAGTCAAGTCATAGTTCTGCAATCACTGGAACGCTTTACACAAGCGTCTTTGCGGAACATCCCTAACATCGAAACCAAAAAAAAAAGTCATTTCGAAATTCCTTTCCAAGGGTGTCTCCACCAAGCAATCACACACGAAACTCCAAAAAGCACGTGGCAGACATTCCTTTTGACAAAACAACACAAGACACATGCATATCCTGCTGAAATCCTGTTCGATGGCATATTCAAAAGCTTCGTCATTGCGACAAGTTGCTATGGAAGGAAAGTACAACAACAAACCATACCACCATACCCCAATGAAAAGTCTAAAGAGAAGGGATGAAGAGACACTAATAGCCAGTCTTACAGAGGAAAAGTAGGAGGAATATACAACAAATTCCATTCTTTATTCCAAGGGAAAGATAGAAGAATAGAACAAAATTTTTGTGTATCTTAAGCAAAGAGACTCACAAAGAAACTTAAATTCTGTCTTTAAAATATTCATACGTCCGTTGTTACGTGCGTCCTGCATTTCCTACTCTAAAGCAGGAAAGAAGACGAAAAACTTTTATATTTTTTTCTTGCCGGCGTTTATAAGTTAAATAAATATTTGAAAGTTAAATTTAAAGGATAAAATAACAGGGCAACAGGCTTCGAGTAGAACATACCCAAAGTCATTGAAAACGATGACTCACAAAAGTGACAGAGCAAAAATGAATTCAGTCTACAAAAAGGAAAAAAATTAAATGAAAAATAACTTTACAAACTAATTTAAATATTTATTCAATTTGAATTTTGCACAACACACAAAACACACACACCCACATACAGGCGTCAATGTTGGCAAATAAACCCAGGCTATGATGAATAATGCGATTTTCAGCAAAAATCAATTAAGTCATCTTCAATAGACCTACCGGATGCAACCACATTCTCTCAAAAAAAAAAAAAAACCGAAAATTGGGGGACTTATTTAAATCCCCTTGGTTTATTTTGTTAAGTGAATAAATACCCACCACACATATGGATGAGTTCATGTGTGTGTGTGTTTTTATTGATACCGGCATTTTACCCCACAAACACATACACACACTACTTACGGTATGTAAAACAACCATGTCATCATTTGATTATGCCCTTACATGTAAATGTACAAGTGCGCGGGAAATTCTTCTCCCATAGAAGGTTTAGTTTTATTCTATATGTGTATGTACATGTGCAACTTTCACATGTACGAACGAGTATGTATAAATGTCTGATTGTATTAGTCATTGTGAACATATGTAATAAATGTATCTTATATGTATTTTATATGCATTATTGTTATTTATACATTACCCCCGAGCTGAAATAGAGCCGGTGTCAGGTGTATGAGAGTCGATGCGAAAAGGTTGTGAAAAGAAAATAAAAAATTTAATATTTGACAAAACTTTGAATGGAAGTAAATTTTCTACAGAAAACATTTTTTGAAAATATTTTGAAAAACTGAATTTAAAAAAATTTAAAAAAAGGTAAAAAAAATATTTCATGTTAGTTTCAACCAATTTTCCTCAGAAAAATATTTTTGAAAATAAGTAAAAAATTAAAAAAAAAAAAAAATAACCAAAACAAGTAAAAAGGCGTTAAATTCGGCCGGGCCGAATTTTGGATACCCACCACCTCGGGTATATATGTAAACCATCTTTCGTCAAAATCCGGAGCAAAACTCATACCTTATGTCCCATAGCAGAAATATGTTGAGGGGCCTTACTTAACTCTTTGTCCTAAATTTCGGCAACATCGGACAATCGCCCTAAAACATAAAACCAAGAGATCGGTCTACATGGCAGCTATATCCAAATCTGGACTGATCAGTGCGATAATGCAGAAGTATGTCAAGGGGCTTAACTTAACTCACTGTCCCATATTTCGGCGACATCGGACAATAAATGCATGTTTTATGGGCCTAAGACCCCAAATCGGAGGATCGGTCTATATGGCAGCTATATCCAAATCTGGACCGATCTGAGCCAAATTGACGGAGGACATCGAAAGGCCTAAGACAACATACTGTCCCAAATTTCAGCAAAATCGGATAATAAATGTGGCTTTTATGGGCCTAAGACCCTAAATCGGAGGATCGGTCTATATGGCAGCTATATCCAAATCTAGACCGATCTGATTGTTTCAATACCTTAATTGTTTTCAATACCATCCCTCTAAGTTGGTTCATGTCTGATATTGTGTCTCCTCCTAAGTACCGATATCTGTTGGACGCGAAACCCGGCAATGACAAAGTAAATGCTCCAACGTCTCATCATCATCCCCGCATGGCCTACACATGCTATCACTTGAGCTCGTAGTCCTATGTGTTCCGTTATGATACCAATAGCTATACTGACCTCCTTCTTGCTTCTTACAGTAATAGCCTCGTCTTCTCACGATCTGGATTCCCCCATAGGATTTTCGCTGTCCTACCGACCGTTTCGCTGTTCGACAAGGTTGCATGCGCATTCGTCGCCCACTCCCTTAACTAGGACTGCGTCGACCCGAAAGGCTTCAGGTTTACCAAGTTTATTTACGGCAGTCCTCTGGTCTTCACCGCCAAATCGTCTGCCCTTTCATTTCCCGTTATGGCTAGGCACCCAAACGATGCGGATTTTTGTGAGCCTTCTCAGTACGCTTCTGAATGTGACACTTCCAATTCAGTTTCCTGTCCAAGATCACACCTAAGTATTTGTCAGATATCGAAATCGTCTTATTGAGGAAATGTGGTGCATTAAATTGGCCCACCTTCGTCTTCCTCGAGAACAGGCATATTTCAGTCTTCTCTGGGTTATCATTAAGACCTCTAGGTCTAGCCCAGTCATATGCCATATGCTAGATCCTTTCGGCCCTTCTACATAGCTTGCTCGGTTCCTTACCCCTTAGAAGTAGCAGACGGGTTCAAATCCCTTCTCAGTCAACATCCGTAATAGATGATTAATGGTGGTCAACCATAGCAGTGGCGATAAAATTCTCCCCTTTGGCGTGCCCTGTGCCTTTATATATTTATGCCATGGGACACACAATTTATCCACCTGTTCCTTAGCATATGATTTATCCAGTCTCTAAGGACCGCGAACACCCGGTACTGGTCTGAGGATTGGATCAGTGTCCGCACATTGTTAAAAGCCCCCTCGATGTCAAAGCATATCGCCAGGGTGTACGTTTTGGCATCGAAGGATTCTTCTATTGCATGCACAACCTCTTGCAGGGCAGTCTCCACCGACCTTCCCTTGACATGGGCATGCTGTTTGTATTTGAGCAGTTCGTTGGATGTCCTACTCTGTATCATGGTGTCCACAATACATTCCATGGTTTTGAGTAGAAAGGACGTAAGGCTTATGGATCTGTAGACCTTTGGTATCGCCTAACTTGCCTTGCCGGGCTTGGGTATAAACACCACACTTGCCTCCTCCCAAGCTTAAGGAGTATATCAAAGTCCTAGCCACACTGTTTTTCTGGCCAGACGAGGTGCCAGATAGTCTGCCTCTTTCTGTAGTAACGCCGTAAATATTCCATCAGGTCCGGGTGACTTAAATGGTTTGAAGCTCCTCAAGGATTCTTTCACCATAAATTCCGTTATTATAAACCAACGTCATTATTCCAAGATTCCGGTATCGCCGTGAGTCCCGTCGTATTCTGTGAAAAATGGGTTTTCATCAAAAGCCTCAATAAGTCCTCCGTTTCCTCTGTTCTCATTCCCATGTCGTCTACTAAAGTTTCAGTTTGGACATGGGTTTTTGAGAGAAACTTTTTTATATTGGAAGCGTCATAAACGCTTTAGACCTGTTCGCAGAAAAGCTTCCAGGAGGCACGTTTTGGCGCTCTGGTAATCTTATTATATTCCTTGAGCCGTGTGTAAACCAGCAAAAATTAAAGCTTCTAGGAACTGAGCAAGGATGATCGAGAGACTGGTTTACATCGCATGCAAAATTTCAGTCAAATCGGACAAAAAATGCGGCTTGTAAGGTCTTAAGAATTCAAATCGGGAGATCGACTTATATAGGGAGTTATATCATGTTATAGACCGATTTGAACCGTACTTGGCACAGTTGTTGGAAGTCGTAACAAAATTCTACATGCTCAATGTCAGCGAAATCGGAAACAAATTGAGTTATCCGCCGTATAGTCCGCGTAAGGAGAGGTCAACATTTTTCGATATTGGAAGGGGGAGGCGGACCCTCCCCCTTACCGCAAAAGTACTCCCCAAAAATTTTAGTAAATCGATCGGGACAATATGGGACTCAAATGAAAGGTATTAGGGAGTAGATTACGAATATAGTAAGAAAGAAGTAATAGGCTTTATAATTTGGTGATATCGAAAGGCTGCGGATCCTCCCCCGTTACCACAAAAACACCACCCAAAACCAAAAGTTGATCGATAAGGACAATATGGGTTTCAAATGAAAGGTAATGAAGAGCAGAATACGAATATGGTGTTAACAATTTGGTCCAAGTACCCAGGAAGTCGCCCAAGTCCCCAAAATTCATCCAAGTAGACAAGTTGAACGTTCCTCTCAATATGAAGCTAAAATTAAGGGTATTCGGGAGTAGATTACGAATCTGGCATACAAAATCAGGTCGAAGTATGGGGGGTCACCCCAACCCCCCAAAAGGCCCAAAATGGGCATATTGGCCAATCACGACCATATGGGACTCGGTTTGTTTGTTTGTTCCGTAGAACCGTTTTTCCCGAAATTTTCGCAGATTGTGTAGGTTGGTCTGGAAAGAAACATACGCTGTATAGTTTTTCGATATCGGTAAGGGGGGCGAACCCTCCCCCTTACCCTAAAAAACACCACTCAAAACCAAAAGTTAAGCAATTGGAACAATATGGGTATCAGATAAAAGGTATTGGAGAGCAGAACACGACTGTGGTACTAAAAATTAAGTCTAAGTACCCAGCGGGCCGGCCCAACCTCAAATATCTTCCAAACATACATATTGGACGTTCATGTCAATATGAGATTCAAATGAAAGGTATTCGGGAGTAGATTACGAATATAACCAAAAAAATTAAATCTATGTATTAGGGGGTGTCCCCACCCCAAGAACACCCAAATGAGCATATTAACCGATCATAGCTACATTGGACTCAAATGAAAGGTTTTTGGGAGTAAAGAACGAATTTGATACCTATTTTAAGGACAAAGTGGCGGAGTGTCAGATGCAGCCCTAAACCGCCCTCCAATCCGTACATATTTATCAACCATGGCAATTTTAGGCTTAAATGAAAGGTATTTGGGAGTAAAGCAGGAATTTGACATTCATACTTGAGCGGAATGTCCGAGGTAACATCGCACCTTCAAAAAGCACTTCTCATCGAAGGAATATATAGACCAATCACGACAATATAAGGCAGTAATAAAAAATGACCTTTTTACCGACTATGGTAATATGGGGCTCATATAAAAAGTATTTGTGAGTTTAGCACTAAGCTTATATTTACTTTAAGGGCCAAGTGTCTGGGTGGCTACCTCACTTCCAAAATACACCCTAAACCGGACATATTTTTTATCCACTACAATATAGTAGCCCAATGAAAAGTATAAAGGAGTAGAACAAACATTTGCCCATAAACATTTTGTTAAAGGACAGGGGCAAAGTTCTCACATACTAATGAATACTGTTAGATTTAAGTTTAAGCTCTTTGATAAAGGACATATTTTTTATAGCCGAGTCCCACAGTATTTACTAGACTTCTGTGCATGGAACCACTAAAATTTGTATACCCTCCACCATAGGATGGATTAGGAGTAGAGCAAACATTTTCCCTTTCGTTAAAGAACAGGGGCAAAGTTCTCACATACTAATGCATGATGTGAGATTTAAGTTTAAGCTCTTTGATAAAGGACCTCCTTTTTACAGCCGAGTCCCACAATATTTACTTCACTTCTGTGCATGGCATAGTACCTCACAAATGTCGCCAACATTAGGAGGGTATAAAACCTCTAAAATTTGTATACCCTCCACCATAGGATGGAGGTATACTAATTTCGTCATTCTGTTTGTAACACCTCGTAATATGCGTCTGAAACCCCATAAAGTATATATATTCTTGATCGTCATGTCATTTTAAGTCGATCTAGCCATGTCCGTCCGTCTATCCGTCCATCTGTTCGTCCGTCTGTTTGTCGGAAGCACGCTAACTTTCGAAGGAGTAAAGCTATCCGCTTGAAATTTTGCACCAATACTTTTTATTTGTATGGGTCGGTTAGAATTGTAAGTGGGCCATGTCGGTCCATGGTTTGATATAGCTGTCATATAAACCGATCTTAGGTCTTGATTTCTTGAGCCTCTAGAGGGCGCAATTCTCGTCCGATTTGATTGAAATTTTGCACGTGGTGGTTTGGTATTACTTCCAACAACTATGCTTAGTATGCTTCAAATCGGTCCATGTTTTGATATAGCTGCCATATAAACCGATCTTGGGTCTTGACTTCTTGAGCCTCTAGAGGGCGCAATTCTCGTCTGATTTTATTGAAATTTTGCACGTAGTGTTTTGGTATCACTTCCCACAACTGTGTTAAGTATGATTCACATCGGTTTATAATCTGGTATAGCTGTCATATAAACCGATCTTGGATCTTGACTTCTCGAGATAATAGAGGGTGCAACTGTCATCCGATTTGGCTGAAATTTTGCATGAGGTGTTTTGTTATGACTTCCAATAACTGTGCTAAGTATGGCGCAAATCGGTACATAACCTGATATAGCTGCCATATAAACCGATTTGGGATCTTGACTTCTTGAGCCTCTAGAGGGAGCAATTCTCATCCGATTTGGCAGTATTTTTTTACAACGGCTTCTCTCGTGACCTTCAACATACGTGTCTAATATGGTCTGAGTAGATTAATGCATTGATACAGCTCCCATATAAACCGATCTCCCGATTTTGCTTCTTGAGCCCCTACAAGGCGCAATTCTTATCCGAATGAACTGAAATATTACACAATGACTTTAACTTGATATAACTCCAATAGCATAACAGTTCTTATTCAATATTCTCTGTTTGCCTAAAAAGAGATACCGCGCATAGAACTCGACAAATGCGATCCATGGTGGAGGGTATATAAGATTCGTCCCGGCGAACTTAGCACGCTCTTACTTGTTTTCAATGTTCTTGCCAGCATTTGAATCCACGCATTTAGCACCATTGGCAGTCTTGCTTACCTCTGCGCTTTATTGACACGACTTAAAACTCTACCAAAACCGGACTTATATATCGACCATTGCAATATAGGGCTCAAATAAATGATATAAGAGCGCTGCTAAGCGGGACCGGTTCGGCTAGTTTTCTATACAAATAAATTTCTGAAAAAATTTTTAATGGAAATAAATTTTTGAAAGAATCTTAAAGAAATAATTTTGTATAAAATTTTTTTTAACCCAAGCTCGGCTTTTAGAATGCTTCACTAATTATATATCTAGACTTGATTATGACCATAATTTTTTTTTTTTTTTTGGAATTGGTCATATCTCTGATTTTACCATTAAACTTTGGTCTCATCCCTCGTCGACATGCGACACTCACTTGCAAACTGTGTGTGCGCTTCAATGTTTTTATGCAATCACACATTTTTGTAAAATACCGATTTAATAATAAAGCAGACAGAGAGAGAGAGAGAGAGGAGAGAGAGAGCAACCCACAGAAATTCGTGTAGCTTATCTATGCACGGTAACGGCATGTGTTGCAGAGCAAGTATTGCAATGTACGGTGATGTCCTTCGTTACCCCACACATAATCACACAGAGGCTGGTGTACATGATGTGTTGTAGTACACTTGTACTCGTATCCGCTTTTGTATCATTACACGTATCATTTACACATTTCCAGAGGAAACTGGAGGTTGGGAAAGCGAGGCAGACACGGCAAGTGGAACATGCATATAAACCACATTTACATTCATCCATAAATTCATATACAAACGCTCATACGCGCCGCCACAGGGACACAAATACACCGGTGTACATTCGTTGTATATGCACACACACTGACGCATATGCACACACATGCCTACACATAAGTATATGAATTACGAATAGGTTGACAGGATGCATAGCAAGCGTAGCATATGGAAGCGCACTTTTATCCTTGCACACACACACACACACACAGATACAAACATAAGCTTTTTCATGTTTAACACTATGTTTTTTCTTTCTGGCTTTTTTTTTGTTTATTTGTTTTGTTCCTCCTTTGTGCCTACTTCCCAGTCTGCCCTGTGACGTCTAGCCATTCATTCTAGAATATTTTTCCATTTATTTATTTGTTCGAAGCGTTTTATTCTTTTGTTTCTTTTTTGTATATACGAACGATATTCAGTATTAAAGCGAAAAAAAAAGTTCGAATATAGTATTTGCCCCAAAACTTTTGGGGCTATTTAGCTTTAATATTCAGCTTAAGTGAAATTGACTGTAGAGCATTTGCAGAGTATAACTGAGGGTTTGGGTATGAGAGTTAGCCATTGCACATCGGAAACGTAAGTTAGCCCAACCAGTAACACAAATTCTGATACGTATTGTGATTCTGGTTTCAACCTTTGTAAATGAATCGAACCGTTTTAAAATCGGAAGCAAAACCTCTGACCAAAACTTAATAGGCTATCCTTGGTAGGTGGGTTTCTTGTAATAGGAGAAGCAATAAACTGTATAGAGATAATAAGGATATATTACCAGGGCTGCGGAGTCGGAGTGGAGCAATTTTGCCCATGGTCGGAGTCGAATCGGTGTCGGACAAAGTAGTAGAAAATGTTTTTAAAAAAATTAAATTCAAATTTGTTTGTTAGAATAAATAAATATAATGTTGTTATTTTAATAATGGCGCAATGGCAAACTATTGCCCACACCATGGAAAATGCCGCGAAATCCGTAGTTGGGTACCGGAAGCCTCCTCCAAGAAACCTATGGTACGACTAAGAGTGTCGATATGCTATTGAAGCCAATAATGCGGCATATAGAGCAACCCTTCAATCAGTAGCAACGCGCCTGATGAAAGAGAGGTATCGGGAGAAAAGGAGTGGGGAGAAACATCTATTCCGCAGAAAGAAAACGGAAATGGAAAGACGAGAGTGTGGGCGAATTGAGATGTACAGGAGTCAGAATGAGGTCCGGAAATTTTACCAAAAAATTAACATCAAACCGATGGCTTTGGTGCAAGCACATCCTCCTGCAGAGACAAAGAAGGAAATCTGGTAACTGACATGATAACATGATGAGGATATGGAAAGAACATTTTACCCAACTGCTAGTGTTCGATGTTGGAGGCGAAGAGGATACCGCAGAACCAATCCCTAATGATGGTATAGAATGTTTACCTCCTAGTCAGAATGAGGTCCAAGTAGCAGTGACTCGACTTAGGACCGGGGGCGACACGCTGATAAGGCGCAGACATCAGCTTTTCTGCGCAATCTGGCTAGAAGAACGCATACCCGATGATTGGAACCTCAGCACACTATGTCCCGTACACAAGAAAGGAGACAAGACGGAATGTGTCAACTACAGAGGAATAAGTCTCCTCCCCATCGCATACATGATACTCTCGACAGAACTGTGTGAAAGATTAAAACCTAAAGTCAATGAGATAATTGGGCCCTATCAATGCGGCTTTAGACCTGATAAATCCACTCTAAACCAGATATTCACACTGCGCCAAATCCTGGAATAGACCCAAGAAGGACAAATCAACACCTATCATCTCTATGTTGACTTCAAAGCCGCCTTCGATACTCCTTTACGTTCAAAGGTATTTCAAGCCATGTCTGAGTTTGGTATTTCTGAAAAATTAATAAGACTCTGCAGGATAACACTTGCTGACTCGCGTTCCTCAGTAAGAATAGGAAAGAATCTCTCCGAACCATTTAATACCAAACGAGGTTTCAGACAAGGAGACAACCTATCGTGTGATCTCTTTAATATCCTGCTGGAGAAGATTATACGAGATGCAGATGTGAATAGATATGGCACACTAATCACAAGAGAACACATGCTACTCGCCTCTGCCGACGAAATCGATATCATAGGTCGGCCACCGAAGTAGTAACTCTAGCCTTTGAAAGAATCGAAAGAGAGTCAATGAAAATGGGTCTGGCAGTTAATGTAGATAAGACGAAATGTATGGTTTCAACTCCCAAATAGCCTTGCACAGCCGAGCAGATAAAGAAAATGGAGAAAGTTGGGAACCACAACGATGAGACAGTGAGTAGCTTCATCTACCTCGGAACCGCCGTAGCCGAAACGAATGACACCAGTTTTGAGATTAAGCGAAGAATAATACTGGCAAACAGATGGTACTTTGGACTAAGTAAGCAGTTTAGAAACAAGGCCACCTCTCGACAGACGAAGATTACACTATACAAGACACTTATACTACCCGTGCTGTTAAATGGTCATGAAACAGTAAAATTTTTGTTGGAGAATCTTTTATCGAAATATCGTTTTTAGAGAAAATGTTATGGATCTTTTGTCCTTTAAGAAACTTTTAATATTTTTTTTTCAAAAAATGGCATTGGGCCGTATCTTAAGAACGCACCAACATGGATTCTCCTAAAAATGTATACAAAATAAATTTAGTTAAAGGGCATACATTTTTAAATATACCTATCAATTTTTTTTATAAACAGCAAAAATTACCGAGATACCGGTTTACATGGGAGCTATATCAGGTTATAGTCATACCGTTTGTAACATCTCGAAATATTCGTCAAAGACCCTATAAAGTATCTATATATTCTTAATCGATTCGACATTCTAAGTCGATCTATCCATGTCTGTCCGTCCATTCGTCTATCGAAAAAAAACGATAGCGGTCGAACGCGCAAAGCTAGTCTCTTGCAATTTTGCACAGATATTTAGTATTGATCGAGGTTGTTGTTGTTGGAGCCACATTTTCATGTGTTGGTGGCGATCCTCTTCAAGCTCCTTCGAGGATCGATCTCCACGGGAACAGGGTGGTCATTGGTTATTTCAAGGGGCCTATAAATCGCCTTGTCATATCGAACATCATTGACACTTAGTATTTGTGCAAGACCCGGTGCCGCCAGGGCTCTCAATGAGACTCTCCGCTCGATACCGATGATTGCACGCGGCTGCCATATCAGCTACTTCGTATGGAGCATTTCACTATCCGCAACCTGTGGACGCCCGATAACTCGCATCTAAGCTTCTCGTGACTGCAATGAACATCACACAGATTGGATCTCAATGTCCAGCCTGTATGGTGCTCACAGCTATCCCGTGCCGGGTAGGTCATTAGAATTTGCAAATGGGGCATAAAGATCAGATTTGGATATAGCTTCCATATAAACCGATCTACCGATTTGACTTCTTGAGTCCTTACAAGCCGCAATTTTTGCCCGATTTTGCTGGAAATTTGCATGCGGTGTTCTGTTACGACTACCAACGACAGTACCAAGAACGATCCAAATCAGTCTATAACCTGATACAGCTCCCATGTAAAATGATCTCTCGAGTATCCTTGTTCGGTTTTTAGAAGCTTTTACTTTTGCTGTTTTGGCAGCAGTTTGGTATGAAGAATAAAATCATGCCCTTCATTTCATTTATTTTGTATAAATTTTTCGCATAATCCATGGTGGTGGGTTTCCAAGATTCGTCCCGGCCGAACTTAGCACGAGTTTACATGTTTTATCCTACGGTGTTGGGTAGGGGATTAATTCATTTAATCATTCCGTTTGCAACACATCGAAATATCCATTTCCGTCCCCTAAAGAGTTTGTCATGTGTCTGTCCGTCCGTGTGTCCGTCAGTTGTAATCACGCTACAGTCTTTAAAAATTGAGATATGGAGTTGAAATTTCGCACAGATTCGTATTTCTATACGGAGGTTAAGTTGTGGAATGGGCCAAATCGCACTATATTTTATATATAGCGGCCATATAGACCGATGTGGGGATTTAGGGTCTTAAGCCAGTGAACGCCAAATTTTTTTCGACTTCGCTGAAATTATATAGATCTATACCACATAGACCGATATGCTGGTTAAGGGGTTTAAGTTCGTAACAGGCGCATTTATTATCCGATTTCGATAAAATTTAAAATGGTAAGTTGCTTTAAGCTTCCCGATATTCCACTTAATATGGTTAAGATCGGACCTTATTTAGATATAACTGCCATATAGATCGATCTGCTTATTTGGGGTCCTAAGCCCATAAAAGCCCCGAGTGAGGGTCTTAAGCTCATAAAAGCCGCAATTATAACCCTATTTCGATTAAATTTGCAGCAGTGGGTTGCCTTAAGTCTCCCGACATTCGATTGAAATATGGTTCAGATCGGACCATATTTAGATATAGCTGGCATATAGGCCTATCTGCTGATTTAGGGTCTAAAGGCCATAAATGCTGCAATTATTATCCGATTTGGCTACAATTTAAAATAGTGAGTTGTTTTACATTTGACTTAAATATGGTTCAGATCGCACCATATTTAGATATAGTTGTCATGTAGACCGATCTGCCGATTGAGGGTCTAAAGCTCATTAAAGTTTCATTTATTACCCGATTCCGCTGGAATTTGACACAGCCACTTGTAAAAAGCCTCCCGTCATGCGGCCAGCATATGGTCCAGATCAGACTATATTTAGATTTAGCTGCCATATAGACCGATCTTCCAATCTAGGGTCTTAATCCCATGTTTGTGGAGTAGTTATAAAAGAGGATAGTTAATTTATCCATTGTGCTGGGTATACAAAGTTCGGCACGGTCGAAGATAACAGATTTTTACTTGATTTATTTCAAACTGCATAACTTTTAACTGAATAATCGGTTGTTGATGCATACTATAGCAAAGTCATTGTAAATTTTGTCACCAATCCGAATCATGTGTCAAAATTAAAATCGATCCACAAATGCCTTCATAAATTGCAAAATACGAAGCCAATCTCGGCCAAAATTTCTAAAAAGTCGAGATATTCAAAATTTTTTTTACAGGGGTTTTGGAGTTCTATCACCATGAGCACAGCAAAAAAGTATTTGGAAAATTGGACCAGAAAGCCCGAACAACTTTTCGAAATGTCAAGGTGACCAACATTAGGGCCTTGCCAAGGGGCACCCGAACCACCTTTTGCACATGGTCTCGATAATATCTCAGCTCTAACCTTTTAAAATTACAAAGAGTTATTCCTATCCTATTAAATGGCATATTAATACCCTACAAGGTATTATAACTTTGTGCATTTGTTTGTAACACCCAGAACGAGACCTATTGATAAGAATATCGATCACTTTCTGATTCGATTTAGCTACGTACGTCTGTCACTCGGTCTCTCTCTCAGTCCGTCTGTCCATGTTAATTTGTGTACAAAGTACAGGTCGCAATTTTCATCCGATTGTCTTAAAGTTTGGTACAGATACGTTTTTCGGCTTAGAGACTAAGCCTATTGAAATTGAAAAAAATCGAATCAGATTTGGATATAGCTCTCATATATAGGTTCGTCCGATTTGCAGAAATAATGCAATAAAATGGTTATTTGTAAACCGATTCTCTCGAAATCAAGGACTTTCTCTTAACTCACGACATGACTGGCGAATTTCATGGAAATCGGTTTAGATTTATATATCGCCTCATATATGCATATATCGCCCGATTTTAACTACTAGAGTCACAGCAAGCGCATTTATTGACCAATCTAGGAAAAAAATTTGCTCAACGCTTTCCTCGATGCCTACCACAACATCTGTAAAATTTGCTCGAAATCGGTTCAGAATTAAATATAGCTCTCATATATATGTTTGTCAGATTTAGGGTAATTTGCAATAATATTGTCATTTGTCAGCCGTAGTTATTACAGTTTGAACATATTTGCTCGAAATTTGATAGGGATTGTTTAATAACTCATCTGGAAACATCCGGCGAGGTCCATCAAAATTGGTTCAGAATTAGATATAGCTCTTACATGGTACTTATAGGGTAGGTAAAGGGTATTATACAATCGGCCAGTCTTTTGACCTCCCTTACTGGTTTTTAACTAGTTTTTTTGGATTATATCCCACTGTGCAACGCCTATTACAGTCTGAGAGGTTATTGCTACTCTTGTGCATAATAAGTCAATGGCGTGATCGAATTTTTATAAGAGGCTAGAGGAGAGACAAGAAATATCCATTGAAAATTCCCCTAAAATTTTGCAAAACAATTTTCTTTATCTTCTAGGAGAGCAACATTTATTTGACCCTTGTTGTCCATTTCAAAATCAAAATCCCTTTAATTAAAAAGTTAAACATAATTAGCCAGTAAAATAAAAAAAAAACAGACGGCGTCAATGGTAGAACGTAAACTTAAATAAATAAATTATCACACATTTCCGGATCATCTGAAGATTTAAAAGTACGACGACAACAACACCAACAACTACCACTACTGCCCACATCTTCAGCTATAACTACAAATGATGATCCGCAAATCGCATGATTATTTTTAAAAATTAAAACGTTTTCTTATTTTCCCTCCATTTTAGTATGGTTGGCTTTTTTTCGCAAATTCACTAAATGAGGAAATGCAATGCAACAACAAGCATTACAACAACAACTGCAACATAGTGCAAGCAATAAAAAATGTTTATTGCTCGCAAATGTTTCTTCTACAGTTTTACGTTGAGACTTGACACACAGTCAATTCATTCAATGATTTCCTTCCTAATTTATGAAAAAGATCTCTTGAAATCGTAATGAGTCTCAAATGAAGATGAAACAAAATCAAAAAAGAAAAAAATACGACACAAAAAAACCTACTTCAGACGCATTATGAATGGACAAATGGTAGCGTAGCGGTGCATAGATGTCAAAGACCATATTAACAGGATGAAGCGCATAATCGTCAACTTTGTATGAATGAAAACCGTAGATGAACCTAAAAAAACCTAATTTGAGAACACACATTAAAGAGATGAGACGCCATGGAGTGTGACAAAATTTGTAATTAAAAGACTCAAAGAAAAAACTAACGGCCCTATTAACAAACTTAAGGTAGATTTAAAATAGGTAGGTTAGGTTAGGTTGAGAGGGTTGCCCACCAAAGGTGAGTTTACTCGGAGGGCAGTTTGGCCCATTGTGCTACCCTAGAAAGAGAGGGAAGAGAAAGAAGATGTGACACCTCGGACTAGAGGTTATACACGGATAACAAAAAGACGGGAGGAATGGAGAACCAGAGCGGGGGGTGAAGAAACGCCCATCCCCACCTGCAGCAAGTGCTCAATAGTCTCCTCTTCCTCCTCATCGAGACAACTCCTATAAAAGTCCTTGTGAGGTATCCCCAAGCGCGTCGCCATGGCACAGTGTCCGGTTATGACCCCTGTCAAGGTACTCATCGACCTCTTATCGAACGCCAGCAACTCCCTCGTCCTCCTCCGGTCGATGTCCGGCCATAGCGTCTTTGCAGTCCGGCAGCCATCCCCTCTACTGTGTTCAGTAGCTCGACAAATGCCACGTAGGCAAGACCGATGACTGGTCCGCCCGGTGCAGACGAACCACTCCTGCCTACTAATTTGTCCTCTCATTCCCTGGAATCCCCTCATGCCCAGGAACCCATGTCAGCGTCCCATCGTAGGCCTGAATCCGCCACGCATCTCGACCTCACCATCCTCGAACCTAAGGCCTTGAGCGCCTTACCGCCCTCGAACTTTTGAGTTTCGAGGGCGGTAAGTCCACAGAACAGACCTCTGCCTGAAAGACCGTACTCTCGTCCGACAGTCTTAGAGACATACTGATATTTGTTGCATCAGAGTAGACCCCAGTCCTTTATTCCATCTTGGAGCCATCTGTATAGATTGAGGTTTCATCCTCCTCAAGTACTGCTTTCGCCCTCCATTCGTCCCTCTCAGGAAATCGAATTGCCGAATGCCTTCACTCCAGTCGGCACTGGTGCCAGGTAGTCGGTGATCTTCCTCAGTCTACCCGGTGATCTTCCTCAGTGGTCTGCTATACAGACGATGTTATAATGCTTCTTAGGCGTAAGGATCCGAACCAGCTATGCAGATGGGCCGAAAGGGTCTTGAATATGGCACATGACTGGGCTAGACTCAGGGGTATCAACCCAGAGAAGACTGTAATATGCCAGTTCACGAAGAAGAGAAAGGTGGGCCAATTTGACGCACCACATTTCCTTAACAAAACGATTTCGTTATCTAATACTAAGGAGTGATCTTGGATAGGAAACTGAATTGAAAGTGTCAGATTCAGTAGCGTACTGAGACCGATACTTAGTTACCCCTCAGTATTTTGGTGGATTGCGATGGAGAAAAAATTCGACATAAGGACCATACAACAGATTCATAGAACATGTATCTTAGCATAGGCGGAGCGATAAGGACTACGCTCACTAGGGCACTAGAGACTATTCTAGATATCCGATCCATAGACATACAGATTAAGTGTGAGACGGCCACTGCGGTTATGGAGCTTAAAGCGATGGAAGAATGGATCGAGGATAGAAGCAGGTCATACCATCGCGGTATAATCGAGGCAACGATAGGAATCCTGGAAGGAATGGAAGAGGTTTCCGATCGGATACCTGAGACGACACTTGAAATCGAGTGCGAATGCGACACACTGGTATTGCTATCTGGAAAATCATAGTATACAGATGGATCAAAACTAGAGGACAGAGTGGGCCTTGGGTTCTACATGGAGAACCCAGGGACTAAGATCTGCCTGGCCATAATACGGTCCTGCAGGCGGAAATCCGGGCTATCACGGAATGCGTGAGGTGGTGTGGTGCTAACGCGAGGACGTTGTGTATAAACATCTCTATGGACAGTAAACAGGCCATAAAGGTAATAATAACCAGCATGGTAAGCTCAAGAACAGTCTGGCATTGCAAGAAAGAGATTAACGCCTTCTCTGAGAATGGCATGATACGCATCAGTTGGGTGCGGGGCCATAGCGGACTTGGTTAACGTGAAGCCTTTCGGGTAGACGCATTCCATGTTAAGGACGTGGGCTACGAATGCGCATTTAAAACTGTGGAGCAGCGAAAATCCTACGAGGAAATCCAGATTGTGAGAAGACGAGGGAGGACATTGCTGAAAGCAAGTAAGTAGGAGTTCGATATAGCTTTCGGTATCATAACAGGACACATAGGACTACGAGCTCACTTATGTAAAATCGGTGCGGCAAGTGATAGCATGTGTAGGGCATGTGGGGATGATAATGAGACGTTGAAGCATTTCCTATGTCATTGCCCCGCATTCGCGGCTAAGAGACAATACGAGAGACGGACCAACTTAGGGGTGTGGTATGATAAACAATTAGGGATTTTGTATATATTACGGAATTCGTGACTTAGATTTTTTCTGAACCAACTTTTCAGCATTTAGATTGCACATCAAGCCGATAAGTGGTTTAAGTGTATGCTCATAATCGCATGGGGCGGATTAATATCGGCACCCTCTTTTCAACCTAACCTCTACATATTTTGGGCGCATTGACATTTGTAGATATCTAAGTTCATCTCATTTGACTCTTTTTTTATGTATTTTGATTTTTCAGGATTTTTTTCTCGAGTGTATAACCGATTTATCAATTAATCCCATCATGTTACCAATTAGTAATTATGCACATATCAACTGCACATTGCTCTCTGCTGTTTAACACCACAACAACAATGATGATTGTGAAAATATTGTTATTAATAGCAATAATGATAATAATAATGATTTGTAACTAAGAAGAAGAAGGAGACAAAAAAAAGAAAGATTGAAAACGATTTGCTTGAGCAACACTTCAAACAACTTCTTTGGTCCGCTTATTGACAAGTTCGTGATAATGGAGTCATTTAACTGCGGTATTTGCGAGGCGATTATAAGAATGTCCTCTGCAATTTAATAAAAGGCACCAACAACATCACATTGTCGATGTCTTAATAGTTTGTGATTAACTTTATTTACCTAAGAATTATGATTTTGTAGCCATCCATCGCTGGGCAATGATCCTCTTGAGCACTGGCAAGCAAGATCATGGCACTAGCACCAGCCTTATCCAGCCAGTCGCTGCTATCAAAGCCATGCTCCAATACAAAGTAGGTATAAAATTGAAGTTTACATTCCACTCAATGGACACGGTGGCATGCAATGTTCTTTTGCTTGACTCCCATAAATGCCGTGTAAACATGGGGCATTCATCCATAGAGACACTGGCATAGATGGCCTTTCTATCGGCGGCCAGATATCTGCTATCTGTTAACTTGCATCTAGACATCAAACACCTGAGAGAGAGAGAGAGAGCGAACGACAGACAGACCAGCAGAGGTGTTAATAAACTTGGGTACATTAACCCCTTCAATGGGTGGCTCCCATAGCTGGTGAATTACAAATTTGACAATTTCATTAATTGGTTGCTGAAAATTTGAATAGCAAAAGTCGAACGAAAGCACCCATCACGTGATGCATAACATTTTGTCAGGTTGGGTTTTGTTTAATTAAATAATTACGCGAGGAACTTGAGGGCATCATCAGTTGATATAAATACTATAATTAAACTCAACTAAGGAAGTAATTTAAGGGATAAAATCTTTAACAGTACATAGCAAAAACAAATTAAAACATAATTGGGAAAAATTAAAAAAAATGCAGTTTTCACAGATTGTGCAGAGCAATTGTGAAATGAAAATAGGGTGCCTAATATTGGGGAACCGACCACCCCCTACCCTAATTTTCAAAAACGCTGAGCTCGGATATATGGTTAGGTCGCAACGTTTTGTTTGCACTCTTATAGTAACCAACAAACAAAAGCTTGGTATCCAAATTTGGGGTGGGGTATCCCCCCCCCCCCCTACAAAACCCGCTCAAGGGATACATAAACCACTCATGACAATATGGGACTTAAATGAAAAGTTATTTGAGAGTAGAAAACGAATCTGTTAGAGTTCGACCCGCGATGGATATAGGGTACCCCATTTTTTTAATGTTCGAAGGGGGAGCGGACATTCCCCCTTACAGCAATTTTCAAAAACGCCAGATCATGGGGATGGGTAAACTGATTTAAGCGAAATTTGGTTTGCACGCTTATGGTAACCAATAAAACACGAAAAAATACTTTGGGGTCAAATTATTTGGAGGAACGCCCCATCCCAAAACCCACCCAAACGGATATGTTTACCGATTGGGAAAATATGGCTATCAAACGAAAGGCATTTAAGAGTAGAGTACGAACTTGATACAACCATTTGAACCTAAAAGTATATATATATTCTTGATCGTCTTGACATTGTGAGTCCGTCAAGCCATGTTCCTCTATCCGTCTGTCCGTTTATACGTCTGGCAATTTCACATTCGAACGAATAAAGATATCTATTTGAAAATTTGCACAAATACTTCTTATTGAAGTAGGTCGTTGGGGATTGCAAATGGGTCATATCAATTCAGATTTGGATATAGCTCCCACATAAACCGATCCCCTGATTTGACTTCTTGGGCCCCCAGAAACCACATTTGTTATTCGATTTAGTTGAAATTTCGCACAGAGTGTTTTGTTATGACTTCCAATAACCGTACATAATACGGTCCAAATCGACTTATAACCTGATATAGCTCCCATATAAACCGATCTCCCGATTTGGCATCTTTAGCCCCTGGAAGACTCAATTGTAATACGATTTGGTTGAAATTTTGCACGTAGTATTCTATTATGACTTCCCACTAGGGATGCGAAGCGGAGCGGAACTATATCAGATTATAGACCGATTTCGTATTTGGCAAGTCGTAACAGAACACCACGTGCAAAATTTCAACCAAATCGAATGAAAATGGTGGCTTACAGGGTCTTAAGATTTGAAATCGGAATACCGGTTATATGGGAGCTAAAACCAAATCTGAACCGATATTGGCCATTTTCAATACCCTACATGAAACATTTTTTAAAAAATTTCAAGCGAATTTCGCAATTCGTTCGACCGCTATTGTGATTTCGAAAGACGGACGGACGGACATGACCAAATAGACTTGGAATATCAAGACAATCATGAATATGTTTATTATACCCTCCACCATAGGATAGGGGGTATACTAATTTCGTCATTCTGTTTGTAACACATCGAAATTTTCGTCTGAGACCCCATAAAGTATATATATTCTTGATCGTCGCGACATTTTATGTCGATCTAGCCATGTCCGTCCGTCTGTCCGACCGTCCGTCCATCTGTCTGTTGAAGGGACGCTAACTTCCGAAGGAGTTAAGCTAGCCGCTTGAAATTTTGCACAAATACATCTAATTAGTGTAGGTCGGTTGGTATTGGGCTATATCGGTCCATGTTTTGATATAGCTGCCATATAAACCGATCTTGGGTCTTGATTTCTTGAGCCTCTACAGTGCGCGAATCTTATCCGATTGGGATGAAATTTTGCACGACGTGTTTTGTTATGATATTCAACTAATGTGCTGAGTATGGTTCAAATCGGTCTATCTTTTGATATAGCTGCCATATAAACCGATCTTGGGTCTTGACTTCTTGAGACTCTAGAGGGCGCAATTCTTATCCGATTGGACTGAAATTTTGCACGACGTGTTTTGTTATGATATCCAACAACTGTGCTAAGTATGGTACAAATCGGTCCATAACCTGATATAGCTGTGATATAAACCGATCTTTGGTCTTGACTTCTTGAGCCTCTAGAGGGCGCAATTCTCATCCGATTTGAATGCATTTTTGCACGAAGTATTTTATTATGATATCCAACAACTGTGCAAAGTATGGTTCAAATCGGTTCATAACCTGATATAGCTGTCATATAAACAGATCTGGGGTCTTGACTTCTTGAGCTTGTAGAGGGCGCAGTTCCAATCCGATTTGGCTGAAATTTTCTTTCAACAACTGTGTCAAATAAGGTTCAAATCGGTTCATAACCTGATATAGCTGCCATATAAACCGATCTGGGATTGACTTCTTGAGCTTCTAGAGGTCGCAATTATTATCCGATTTGGCTGAAATTTGTGTGACGGATCCTCTCATGACCATCAACATACGTATTTATTATGGTCTGAATCGGTTTATAGCCCGATACAGCTCCCATATAAATCGATCTCTCTATTTTTTTTTTCTTGAGACCCCAAAGGGCGCAATTCGTATTCGAATTAGCTGAAATTTTACACAGGTCTCCAACATATAATTTAATTGTGGTCAAAGCCGGACCATATCTTGATATCGCTCTAATAGCAGAGGAAATCTTTTCTTATATCCTTCTTTGCTAAGAAGAGATGCCGGGAAAAGAACTCGACAAATGCGATCCATGGTGGAGGTTACATAAGATTCGGACGGCCGAACTTAGCACGCTTTTACTTGTTTTTTGTTTGTTTCCTTTTCGAGACGTGCTCAATTATTGGTGATTTTTTTTGCAAATGGAAAAGTAAAGCCAGAGATCGCACCCCTACGGGAAGCGTTTCGTAATTTGGTTTAGAATTACCCATCAGCCATATTAGGTGTGACGGCTTCAAGGGCCGTACAATGGTATGTTGTACTTATACCGAACAGCGAGAGCCTTTGCCGTTGTCTAGCGTTTGAAACCATCAATACAACTTCCAACAAAAGTACAGAATCATATGCAAACCATTGGAGTGGTGTAATTGTAAAGACAAAAAATCTGCCATTACACAAAAACTCATGCATTGGGAAAAGTACAGCTAATAGACAGGGTTGCCGAGCGTGGTTAATGTGGTATTTATGTCATATAGGCGTTATCGCAATAAATAAGAGTTCAACATACCAACGTACGGCCCTTGAAGCCTTTACTCTAAATATGGTTGATAAGTAATTCCAAACCAAATTACGAAACGCTTCCCATAGTGGTTGGTGTGTGCTCACCGCGCTTCTTCCATTTGCTCATTTTTAGCTCAATGGGTACGTAAGTAAGCAGAATTGTAGATTTTGGAGTGAAGATCAGCCAGAAGCATTGCAAGAGCCGCCAATGCCTCAAAAAAGAAAAATCACAGTTTAGGGTGGTTTATGGGCTGGTGACATCATTGGACCGTATTTCTTCAAAGAAGATGGGAATCGTAACGTGTAACTGTGAATGGTGAGCGCTATCGTGAGATTATATCAAACTTTTTTTTTTGCCTAAAATGCAAGAGCTTGATTTGCATGACATGTAGTTTCAACAAGATGATTCCATATGCCACACAGCATGCGTAATAAAAAACTTATTAAGAGGCGAGTTCGGTGAACATTTTATGTCATGTTCGGGACTGGTCAATTGGACGCTTAGATCGTGCGACTTAACGCCTTTAGACTACTTTTCGTGGGGCTATGGTCAAGCGCATGTCTTTACAGACAACCCCGCTTCAATTGACGCATGGGAATACAACATTGAAGTATTTGTTCGTGAGATACCGACCGAAACGTTGGAAATAGTATGCCAAAATTGGACTAAGCGGATGGACCATTTGAGGGGCAGTCACGGCCAGCATTTGCACGAAATAATCTTCAAACATTAAATTATATGAACCGATGTATTGATTCAAATAAAAATTTCATGGATTTCTCTGAATTTGAGGGTTTTTTTTTTTTTGAAAAACTTTCCTATAGCTCTTAAAAATCACCCTTTATATGGGAGCTATATCAAAATCTGTCCAATTTTGCTAAAAATCAACAATCATCGTCCTTGGGCCAAAACAATCACATGTACGATTGCAATTTTGCCCAAATAAGTACTTCCTATTTGTGCAGGTCGGCTGGGATCATGTCCATGTTTTGAGAAAGCTGTCTTGTCAAATTTGGATGAGCTTTTTTGTTTTGAGTTCTAACAACTGTACCAAGTTTGGTGTAAATTGGTCTTTAATCTGATATAACTGTCAAATTAACCCATCTCATTTTTTTACTTCTTGAGTCTCTAGCATTGATCATCTAATCATCATCATCAAATGACTTTTAACTGTCTTTTCCGCAGGATATACAAGTTACCCATAGAGGCACGTGTCTCCTTGGGGGGAGAGAGTGTTCCATTTACTAAAAGCGCAAAATACCTAAGTGGTTTGTTGGACAGGAAATTGCATTTCAAATCAAACATATTGGAAAGGGCAGCAAAGGCAACTATTGCCCTATACACCTTCAAGAGAGCCGTTGGCAAAAGATAGGGGTTTAAACCGCTTGTCATGAATTGGGTGTATACTGCTTTATGGTGTTGTGGTCGGGTGGACGGCGCTTCTCTGATAAAATGCCCGTATGTCCAAGCAGTGTGGATTGCACATGCCCTGAGTCGCCTGTTGATAAAAGGTTCTGTATTACTATTCTTGACAGAATCAATTGGAACAACAGTCTAACTATCTTCTCAGACAGTTAGACTGCAAGCAATGTATATATTTCTGAATTCAAAAACCGCAATCGACTGTAGAAGATCTCTCAACGAGACTGCTGAACAGTTCAAAATTCACCTGTTCTGGGAGCCGGGCCAAGGTATTGTAGAGCACACGACATTATGAGACTATAACTACCTTACATATTCTAGGGGAACTGGAATCTGTGGGTATGCCTGTAGCGACATGTAAGCTAAGTCTTCAGGATCAGACCCGAAGGGCAACGAAAGACAAAAAGTCACAAAATTATGTGGCCCAATCTAGAGTTAAAAAGGTCTACCACTTTACTGTCGCTGACTAGAATAGACGTCTCAATCATTGTGTCCATCATGAGAGGTTACTTGTCTGATCGAAGAACATGCTGAAAGGTTGCCAGTAATGACTCCTGCAGAAGCAGTGACGACATCGAGAAAGAAGAGACTATAGAAAATCTGCTGTGTATGTGTCCCGCACTGGCGAATGCGATCCCTGGTGGAGGGAATATAAGATTCGAACCGGCCGAACTAAACGCGTTCTTACTTGATGTTGTTTTAAAATGTCACATTTTACTATTTTTAAGGAAGTCTTTAATTTTTTTTTGAGATAATACCTTGTATTTAAACCACTCTGAAAATTGAGTCCACAGTGTTTCAGGAAGTATCAACAAACATATGATTAAGTTAAGCGATAGCGCAACTGCTATGACTTCTTAAAAACGAAATGGATCGGCAAAAAACAGACAAAACTTCAACACGACTAATCCCATTATGAAGATGTGTAATAAAATGAAACAACAACAAGAACATAAACAAGACAAACAATCGCAATGAACTTAAACAACAAGTGATAATATAAACAATGGTTTTAAAATGGAATAAAACAAAAAAAAAGGAAAACAAAACAATCAAAACAAGTAAAAGCGTGCTATGTTCGGCCGGCCCGAATCTTATATACCCTCCACCATGGATCGCATTTGTCGAGCTCTTGCCACGGTATCTCTATTAAGGCAAACAAAGGATAAAAGAAAAGTATTGCAATGTTATTGGAACAATATCTAGTTATGGTTCATTTCGAACCATAATTGAGTTGAATATTGGAGACCATAGTGGAAGTCATTGTATAAAATTTCAGCCAAAGAATTCAGTAAGAATGGCGTACTTTAGGGGCTGAAGAACTAAAATAGGGAGTTCGGTTTATAGAGGAGCTGTTTTCGGCTATAAACCGATTCATACCATATTTGACACGTATGTCAAAGGTCATACGAGAAGCTGTTGTACAAAATTTCAGCCAAATCGGATAAAACTTGCTCCCTCTAGTGGCTCAAGAAGCTAAGATCCTATATCGGTTTATATGGCAACTTCATTAGGTTGTGGACCGATTTGAACTATTCTTACCACAGTTGTTGAAAGTCATAACAAAACACCTCATGCAAAATTTCAGATAAATCGGATAATAATTGAGCCCTCTAGTGCCTCAAGAAGTCAAGACCCCAGATCGATTTATATGGCAGCTATATCAGGTTATGGACCGATTTGAACCATTCTTAATACAGCTGTTGGAAGTCATAACAAAGCACGTCATGCAATATTTCAGCCAAATCGGATAGGAATTGCTCCCTGTAGAGGCTCAATAAGTCAAGACCCCAAAATCGGTTTATATGGCAGCTATATAAGGTTATGGATTGATTTCAACTATTCTTAGCACAGATGTTGAAAGTCATAACAAAACACGTCATGCAAAATTTCAGCTAAATCGGATAATTATTGCGCGCTATAGTGGCTCAAGAAGTCAAGACCCCATATCGATTTATATGGCAGCTTCATTAGGTTATGGACCGATTTGAACTATTCTTAGTGCAGTTGTTGGAAGTCATAACAAAATACGTCATGAAAAATTTCAGCAAAATCGGATAGGAATTGCTCCCTGTAGAGGCTCAAGAAATCAAGACCCCAGATCGGTTTATATGGCAGCTATACCAGGATATGGACCGAATTGAACTATACTTTGCACATCTTTTGAAAGTCAGAACAAAACACACAAAACTCATGCCAAATTTCATCTAAATCGGATAATAATTATGCCATCTAATTGCTCGAGAAGTCAAGACCTCAGATCGGTTTATATGGCAGCTATATCAGGTTATAGACCGATTTTAACTATTCTTAGCACATTTGTTGGATGTCATAACAAAACACGTCGTGCAAAATTTCAGCCAAATCGGATAAGAATTGCGCGCTCTCGTGGCTCAAGAAGCCAAGACCCTACATAGGTTAATATGACATCAATATCAGGTAATAAACCGATTTCAACCATACTCAGCACGGTTGTTGAAAGTCATAAAAAAACACCTCGTGCAAAATTTCAGCCAAATCGGATAAGAATTGTGCCCTCTAGAGGCGTAAGAAGTCAAGATCCCAGATCGGTTTATATGGCAGCTATATCAGCAAACCGAACTGACCTACACTAATAAGAAGTATTTGTGCAAAATTTCAAGCAGCTAGCTTTACTCCTTCGAAAGTTAGCGTGCTTTCGACAGACAGACAGACGGACGGACATGGCTAGATCGATTTAAAATGTCATGACGATCAAGAATATATGGGGTCTTAGACGAATATTTCGAGGAGTTACGAACAGAATGACGAAATTGGTATACCCCCATCCTATGGTGGAGGGTATAAAAATAGCACAAACTAAAGCCCCACCAGAAAGTATTCATTCGAAACGATATGAATGCCTATATTACACTAAAAACAAGTAAAAAGGCGTTATGTTCGGCCGGACCGAACTTTGAATACCCAAAACTTCGGGTATATATGTAAACCACCTTTCATCAAAATCCGGTGAAAATCGCATACCTTATGTCCCATAGCAGTTATATCGAAATATGCTCCGATATGGACCAAGTACTAATATAAAATGTCAAAGAGCCTAACACAACTCACTGTCTAAAATGGCCTATCTAAGCCAAATTGAAGAAGAATGTCGAAGGGCCCTACACAACTCACTGTCCCAAATTTCAGCAAAATCGAATAATAAATGTGGCTTTTATAGGTTTAAGACCCTTAATCGGGGGATCGGTATATATGGCAGCTATATCCAAATCTGGACCGATCTGGGCCAAATTACAGAAGGATGTCGAAAGGCCTAACACAACTCACTGTCGCAAATTTCAGCAAAATCGGAAAATAAATGTTGCTTTTATGGGCCTAAGACCCTAAATCGGCGGATCGGTCTTTAAGGGGGCTATATCAAGATATAGTCCAATATAGCCCGTCTTCGAAGTTAACGGCTTATGGACAAAAAAAGGATCTGTGCAAAATTTCAGCTCAATATCTCTATTTTTGAAGACTGTGGCATGATTTCAACAGACAGACGGACGGACATGGCTAGATCGTCTTAGATTTTTATTTATATGATGTACTCCATTCTTAAAATACTTTATTTTAGCACGATATTCTCATGATATCTGATTTGGGGGTGTTTTCGGGGGTGAGGTGGTCCCCCAGACAATTTCACCCTCAAAAAATATCAGCATCGTGCTCTTCTTTCAAATTCCATTTATTTAAACCCCATATTGCCATAGGTTTAGGGGAGTTTACACGATGAAGCGCCCCCCAAACACATGGTCCCAAAGTAGGTTATCAAATTCGTTTTCTAATCGCAAATACCTTTCATTTGAGCCACATATTGGCATGGTCGAAAAATTTTTACCCTTTGAGGGATGTTTTGGGGAAGGGCTGATGCCCTAAATATATAGTCCTATATTTGGATATCAAATTCGTATTCTACTTCCAAATACCTTTATTTGAGTCCAATATTGCGATGGTCAGTAAAAAATTGCTGTTTGTGGGTTATTTTGTGAAAGGGGTAGACACCCAGAAAATTTATCCCGAAAGTGGGTATCAATTTTTGCTCTATCCCCCAATACCTTTCATTTAAGCTCCACATTGACATGGTGGGTAAATATGCCCGATTTAGGGGTGTTTTGAGGATTAGGGTGGTCGCCCATTCACTAAGCCCGAAAAATATATCAGCAACGTGCTCTATTCTCATATATCTAAATATCATTTATTTGAACCCCATATTGCCATTGCCCTTAAAATTGTATATGAAATTCGTTTTCTAATCTCATTTAAACTCCTTATTACAACAGTCTGCAAATATGTCCGGTTTGGGGTATTAGTCCTAAAAATTATAAATATTTAGTTCCACTCTCTTTAAGACCCAAATTGTCTTGGTAAACAAATACGTCATACTTGAGGGTTGTTATGTTGGTGGGACGTCTCCTAGCAATTGGTCCCTAATGTTGATGTGTGGTCTACTTCCAAATACCTTTAATTTGAGCCCCATATTTCCATAGTCGGCATACATGACCGGCTTGGGGGTGTTTTAGGGGATGGGCGGCCACTCCGTGAGTTGGCCTTGAAAATACATATCGGATCCGTGTTCGACTCTAAAAACCCTCTTATTTGAGCCTCATATTGTAATAGTCACCAAATACTTCCTCTATTTGGGTGATGTTGTGGGGGTGGGGTGGCCCCATAGACACTTTTCCCGAATATTGATATCAGATTCGTGCTTTACTTCCAAATACCTTTCATTTGAGTCCCATATTGCTATTGTCGTAAATGTCTCCCCTTTGGGGGATGTTTCTGGGGAGAGGCGGCCCCCAAACACTTGGTCCCATATTTGGATATCAGATTCGTATTCTACATTCAAATACCTTTTATTTAAGCCCCATATTTCCATGGTCAGTAAATAAGTCCAGTTTGGGGGTGTTTTGGGGAAGGGGTGGACCCACATTTGGATATCAGATTCGTATTCTACTCGCAAATACATTTCATTTGTGTCCCATATTGCCATGGTCGGTAAATATGTCCGATTTAGGGGTATTTTGGGGTTGGGGTGGTCCCCCTAGCACTTGGTTCGACAAATGGATATCATATACGTTTTCTTATCCTAAATACCTTTCATTTGAGTCCCATATTGTCGTGATTGGTCTTAATATACGTTTGGTAGGTTTTAGGATGGGGCGGCCCCCCTAGGTACCCCATCCGAAATTTGAATACCAAATTCTTGATTTTTAGGGTATCATATGAGAGCACACAAAATTTCGCTTAAATCGCACCACCCATCTCGTGTTAGGTTAAGGGGGAGGGTCCGCCCCCCTTCAGATATCAAAAAATGTAGTTCCCTATTTTCACCACGGGATTATTATGCACCATTTCTGAAAATTTCAAGAAAATCAGTTTAGCCGTTTCTGAGACTATAAGGAACACACAAACAAACAAACCTACAAACAAACACAAATTGATTTTTATATATAAGATAGGGTCGGAAATGGATATTTCGATGTGTTGCAAACGGAGTGACATACAGACCTATCTACAGATTAGTCCCTTAAGCACATAAAAAGGTAGTTTTATTAACTGAACTCGCTAAAAATTTCGATTCGAACCGGATATGGACTATATCGGACCTTTTTTAGATATAGTTTTGGGTCCATTGACATTATTTTAGAGTCCTGAGTTCATAATTACCGCATTTGTTGCCCGATTTTATTTGCTAGTAAGAGTAATATTAGATCGTTAGACAACCGACGCTCCGAAAAAGAATCCATATCATGAAATTAATGGATATATGTATGTTTTTTATGGACCCATTTCTCAATTAGGGGCTTGACCACAATAAGGGCGAGTTTTTCACCCGAATTGGCTGAAATTTGGAACAGCGAATTATCCTGGAAATTCATGAAAACTATTGCCAAGACCATACCAGATTTTATTATAGCTGTCATATATGTAGTCCGATCTATCGATCAACTGATTGGGCTGAAATTTGGAACAGTGGTGTTGGGTATCCAAAGCTCTAAAAGAATTTTCTTAAAGTTCATCATTTTTGGATTTTTTTTTTTAATTTTAAAACGTACATCTTTTGTACGTACTTTTATTTTCGAGTTTACTCCAGTGTTATTGCAGGCCCACTGCATGCCAAATGATTTATAATATCAGAGAACAGTGCAACAAAAAAAAACAGATAATCAAGCTAATCATGACAATGTGGATGATGATGATCGCGTGCTAAGCGCCAAGTTTTGGTTTCTTTTTTCAATTCTACACAAGAATGCAACACGAGACATTTATTAGAAAAATCTTAGATAGAATAGCTAGACAGAGATTGCTACAACAACAAAAAAACTCAAAAGTCATTGCAAGATATGAGAGAATTGCAGAAAATAGCCCTGCTTAGTACATAAAATGGGTACCATTTTAGCTGGGCAATAATAATAAAAAAAAAATATGTAATTGTAGCATTCGACATGAATGTTGTCTTCTTTTTTTCGTTTTCTCTCGAAAGCCAAAGATTTTAATTCCTTCTTTTTTGTTTTGAAGTCTCCCATAAACGAGGTTTATTTCTACTTGGTGTTCCTATTTTTTTGTTGCAATTTTATACACCATTTGCCATTCATAAAAGCCATTAAGCCATGTTTTCTTGGGTTGACATGCCAACAAGCTGTTGGAGCTTTAAACAAGCCATGTGATCCATCCAAGTCCAACGGCCGAGTGCATTGCTAGCCAAGTTTAAGACACTAAAATTGTCGAAACAAAATGCCACAAACAAAGCCATCACCTCCATCGTCAGCTCCCTGGCATTAAAATGGCTGGCAGCAATAGTTCGCAGCAGTACAACGAATAGCGCAAAAAAACTTTCACTTTCGGTTTTGTTGAGGTTTTACAAAAACAAAAACAACAAAAATAACAGCGTCTTATTCGTGGTCTTCGTCATTCCACGTAGAAAGCTCCCCTTGTCTGTGTTGAGTTCAGTTAACGTTTTCTTCAAATTGAACGAATTTATTTCCTTTTCTGTGGCGAGTGAGGAAGTGAAGTAGAGTTCAACCACCTTTCCACCAAAGTTTGTTTACACTTTGAATGTCAGCCCAAAAAAATGATTAAAAAGTTTAAGAAAAACATAGCTACCATTTGACTGCATCTCGTCTGGCCGCCTGGGAGTAGTGAAGAGCAGTGGTGTTAACGCTGCTTTAGAAGCATGCAATTTTGGACTTGACTTTTTGGGAATTTCGACATGATTATTAAATGCTTTGCTATTGTCCAACAAGTGCATATCCTTCAGGTGAAAGCTTGAAATTTTATTTTAATAGGGGAAATGAGAGATTAGGTGCTATGAATTTAGTTGATTTGCTTTGAAGGCTACATTTGACAAGTAAAAGCATGGTAACTTCGGCCGGGCCGTATCTTATATACCCTTCACCATGAAACGCATTTGGTATGTTCTTTGAATGACTTTTTCAATATGAGCTACAGCAAGTTATTGAACGATATGAACCGTACTTGTCATGGCTGTTAGAAGTCATAGAAAAATATCAACTCCAAAATTTCAGGCAAAACGAGTAAAAATTGCGCCCTACAGTGGCTCAAAGTGTCAAATTTAGAGATCGGTTTATGTGGCAGTTATATCAGGTAATCAACCGATTTAGATCATACTTGGCACAGTTGTTGGAAGTCATGCCAAAACGACATATGTAAAATTTCCGCCAAATTGGATAAGAATTGCGCCCTCTGGAAGCTTAAGAAGTCTAATGGGGAGATCGGTTTATATATCGTCTATATCAGGTTATGGACTGATTAAGACTATACATGACACAGCTGTTGGAAGTCATCTTAACGATAAAATTTCAACCAAGCTATATATCATTATTGACCGATTTGGATGTCTTGGCACATTCGTTGGAAGTCGTAACAGAACGTATGTGAAAAATTTCAGCCAAATTGGACAAAAATTGCGGCTTCCATGGGCTCAAGAAGTCAAATCAGGAGATCGGTTTATATGGGAGCTATTTCATGTTATAGACTGATTTGGACTCCACTTTGTTGTTGTTGGAATTGTTGGAAATCAAAACGGAACACTATATGCAAAATTTCAGCCAAATCGGACAAAAACTGCGGCTTGTAAGGGCTCAAGAAGTCAGATCGGGAGATCGGTTTATATGGGAGCTGTATCAGGTTATAGAGCAATTTGGACCCCACTCGGAACAATTGTTGGAAATCAAAACAAAACACTATATGCAAAATATCAGTCTAATCGGACAAAAACTGCGGCTTGTAAGGGCTCAAGAAGTCAAATCGGGAGATCGGTTTATATGGGAGCTGTATCAGGTTATAGAGCGATTTGGACCCCACTCGGAACAATTGTTGGAAATCAAAACAAAACACTATATGCAAAATATCAGTCTAATCGGACAAAAACTGCGGCTTGTAAGGGCTCAAGAAGTCAAATCGGGAGATCGGTTTATATGGGGGCTATATCAGGTTATAGACCGATTCGGACCGCACTTGGAACAGTTGTTTGAAGTCATAACAGGACATCGCATGCAAAATTTCAGCCAAACTAGACAAAAATTTCGGCCAATTTCGTCCCCACTTGGAACAGTTGTTGGAAATCAAAACAAAACACTATATGGAAAATTTTAACCAAATCGGACAGAAACTGCGGCTTGTAAGGACTCAATAAGTCAAATCGGGAGATCGATTTATATGGAAGCTAAATCAGGTTAAAGACCGATTTGGACCGTACTTTGCACAGTTGTTGGAAGTCATACCAGAACACTAAATGCAAAATTTCAGCCAAATCTGTGGCTTGTAAGGGCTCAAGAAGTCAAATCACGGGATCGGTTTATATAGGAGCTATATCAGATTATAGACCGATTTGGACCGTAATTGGTACAGTTGGTGGAAGTCATATCAGAACAGTTGGTGGAAGTCATATCAGAACAGTTGGTGGAAGTCATATCAGAACACTATATGCGCAATTTCAGCCAAATCGGACAACATTTTCGTCTTACAGTCGGTTTACCTGGGAACTATATCCAAATCTGAACCGATATGGCCCATTTACAGTCCATAACGATCTACATTAATATTAAGTATGTGTGCAAATTTTCAAGCGGCTAGCTTTACTTTGCGAGTATATATACTTACGGGGGCCTTAGACGAGATTTCGAGGTGATACAAACGGAATGACTAGATTAGTAAACCCCCATCTTATGGCGGTTGGTATAAAAAAGAAAACATTTAAAAAGGTTTAAAGGGCTATATGAAATATATATATGGGAGCTATATCCAAATCTGAACCGATTTTTTATAAAATTTTGTAAACGTATTGTGACGTCAAATAAAACATCTAGTAAAAAATTTGTTTAAAAATCGTACCAAAATTGTGGCTCCTACAGCTTTAAAAGATCATATCGCCTGAAAGATATATATGAGAACTATACCTATATCTGATCTGATTTAATGAAATTTCGCACCCATATTGAGACGTCAAATAAAACATATCGTGCTACATTTTGTGAAGATCGACCACAATTGTGGCTACTACTGCCTTAAAAGGCCATATCGGATGAAAGATATCTGAGCCGATTTTTATGAAATTTTGTACTCGTATTGAAATGTCAAATATAACATGTCATTCTAGGTTAGGTTAGGGTTAGGTTAGGTTACGTTAGGTTGAAAAGAGGGCACAGATATTAATTCGCCTCATGCCACTATGGATATACACCAGAGCCAGTAATCGGCTTGTTGTGCGCTCTAAAAACTATAAAGTAACCTCTTAAAAGAAAATTCTAAGTTAGGAATTCTGTGCTACTTACAAAATCCTTAATTGTTTTGAGTACCACTCCCCTAAGTTGGTTCATGTCTGATATTGTGTCTCCACCTAAGTGCCGGTATCTGTTGGACGCAAAAGCCGGACAATGACAAAGGAAATGCTCCAACGTCTCATCATCTTCCCCGCCTGCTCTACACATGCTATCACTTGCCGCACCGATTTGACATAAGTGAGCTCGTAGTCCTATGTGTCCCGTTATGATACCAATAGCTATACTCACCTCCTTCTTCCTTCCCTTCAGTAATTGCCTCGTCCTCTCACGATCTGGATCCCCCCATAGGATTTTCGCCGTCCTACTGACCGTTTAGCTAGTCCACAGTGTTGCATGCGCATTCATCGCCCACTCCCTTAACTCAGACTACGTCGTCCCGAAAGGCTTCGGGTAAACCAAGTTTATTGACGGCAGTCCTCTGGCCTTCACCGCCAAATCGTCTGCCCTTTCATTTCCCCTTACTCCGTTATGGCCCGGCACCCAAACGATGCGGATTTGGTTATCCTCAGAGAAGGCGTTTTGTAAAGAGAAGAAATTTTGTAAAGATCGGATAAAAATCGGCGACTAAGTCCTTTATATCGGGTGAAAGATATATATGAGGGCTATATCTAAATTTGATCCGAGTTTTTTGAAAAACACTAGCGTTTGTGCTTTGACCTAAAAAGAGACTTGTGCAAAATTTCATGACAATCGGACAACAAATGCGACCTGTACCTAGATCACAAGAAAACATGGACAAGCAGGCAGATAGACGGACATACCTAAATCTTATTAGGAAGTGAGTCTAAGCCGATCGGTATACTTATCAATGGATCTAGCTCTTCTCCTTCTTAGTGTGGCAAACAAATGCATAGGGTTAAAATACCTTGTACCATAGTGGTGATGTACTGAGCTCGACTTCAGGAGTACGAAAAACTTGACATAGGCCTTTTTTGGACTTGAGGCAAGGTGCATCTGACATTTGCCTTTCACAAAAAATAAAAAAAAGCGAACTAAATTTTTGGTTTTTTTTCGGGAGTAGGGAAAAACTTGACTCAGGCCTTTTTTTTGAAATCATTATACATTCGTCATTTCTAATTGTATCTACCTGAAATTTTGAGGGAAGTTGCATCGGATATTGATTGACTTCCAGAATAAACAAAAAACTACAATTTGGAAAAAATTGAGTTGGGCCATTTTCACATTAAGCCTTGGATATATTAGCCAAATTTCAACGAAATCTGATGAAAATGAACTATGTATAGCAGCTATATCAAATAAAGGTCTGATCTATCCTAAACCCAGCACGAACTTAAAGATTCTAACGCAATTTACTGTTCCAACATTCAGCAAAATCAGGTAATAAATAAACCATTTATGGGTGAAAGACCCTTAATAAGGAGATGGGCCTACATGGCAGCTATACTCAAATATGATCCAAATAAGGTCTATATAAAGTATAGTGATCTGAACTACACTCTGCACTAACGAGGAAAGGTCTTACACAGCTCTTTGTGTCAAATTTCAGTAATAAATGAGGCTTCTACGCATCTGGGGTCTAAGGCCCATAGATAAGGGCTAACATCGGTCTATCGGTCTATATCAAGATATTGTCCGATCAAGAGTTAAGTTAGGTAAGGCAGTCTGCCATCAGACTCAATTAGATGTTTTCGTCCATCACAGGACGAGAAAAAATAAAAAGCCTTCAAAGTTCATACCGTTGAACCATCCAGATCGCTTTAAAAAGCCCAATAACTTGCGAATGTTCACATCCGCTAAATCAGACAGCTTTTCAAAGAAATGAGAACCTAAAGTAAAACTCCTTCTGAATGCCGATGCGGGACACACACACAGTAGGTGTTCTTCAGTCTCTTCTTCTTTGATGTTCTCACAGCTTCTGGAAAAGTTGTTGCTGGCAACCTTCAGTCTGTCAGCCTGTTTTCTGATTAGACAGTGACCTGTCATGACGGACGCAATGACTGTGACAGCAAAGCGGTAGACCTCTTCAAGTTTTGATTAGGCCACATAGTTTTGGAATGCTCACAGCCCCCTCTTTGTGACCATTTATCATTCGTTGTCCTTCGCGCCTGGTCCTGAAAACTTAGGTTACATGTCGCTAGAGGCATTCCAACAGATTTAAGTTTCCCTCGAGTATGTAAGGAAGTTCCTGGAGGTTAGCATGTCCGCTTGGGTTCGAATCCTGGCGAGACCATCAGACAAAAAAATTTTCAACGGTGGTTTTCCCCTCCTAATGCTGGCAACATTTGTAAGGTACAACGCCATGTAAAACTTCTCTCTGAAGAGGTGTCACACTGCGGCACGCCGTTCGGACTCGGCTATAAAAAGGAGGCCCCTTATCAATGAGCTTAAAACTTGAATCGGACTGCACTCATTGATATGTGAGAAGTTTGCCCCTGTTCCTTAGTGGAATGTTCATGGGTAAAATTTGCATTTGCATGTAAGGATGCTCTTAGTCTCGCAAGCTCGTCTGATTCACAATTCTTTGGGATATCTCTAAAGCACTGCATCCAGAACCGCTGAATTTTGAACTGTTCAGCCATCTCGTTAGGAGATCTGCCACAGTTGAGGGGGGTTTTTGTGTTCAGAAATACATTCTTCAGGGATTTAGTCGCTGTCTGAGAAGATATTTGTGCCAATCGTTGTAATGACATTATATCTTAGCCATTCCAGCACTTCTTTAACTGTCCGAAATAAACAATATTCGATACTGATACTGATTATCTTGCCTTACTTTAATTGACCATTACAGAAAACTGCTCTATTCCTCTAGCCGAACGTAGAAAAGATGTCCAAGCGCCTCTTTCTTCTGCGCTACTTCTCCAAACTCTGACACCCAGTTTTGAAATATCGCTATACACTCGGTCCCTTCATCGAAATTTTGGTCTTCCCCTTTTGCGTTTTCTTTTATGGTCACCTTCGAAAGATTTCTTTGCTGGAGCTTCTTCTTCCATTCCGACGACATGGCCCCCCCAACGCAAAGCTTGTACTGTGACGCGTTTTACTATGCTATCGTCGTCGTAGGCTCATACAGCTCGTGGTTCATACGACGCCTATATTCTCCATTAACGCAAACTGATGCATATATTTTATAAAGGATTTTTCTCCCAAACACTCCAAGTACTGCCTCACCTGCTTTCGCAAATACCCATGATTCGGATCCATATAACAGCACGGATAGTATCAGTGTCTTGTATAGTGTAATAATACCTTACACCACCACTGTGGTACGGGGTATTATAACTTAGTGCATTTGTTTGTAACACCTAGAAGGAAGAGAGATAGATCCATTGATAAGTATACCGATCGACTCAGAAACACTTTCTGATTCGATTTAGCTATGTCCGTTTGTCTGTCTGTCTGTCTGCCCGTCTATCCATGTTAATTTGTGCACAAATTACAGGTCAAAATATTCATCTGATAGTCTTCAAATTTGTCAAATACATTTTTTGGCGTACAGACGAAACCTATTGAAATTGGAAAAAATCGGTTCAGATTTGGATATAGATTCCATATATATACCTTTGACCGATTTTGACTAATATTGCAATAAAATGGCCATTTGTCAACCGATTCTATCGAAATTAGGTGGGAAGAATTTTCTTTTGACTCTCGACATTTCTGGCGAATATCAGAGAAATCGGTACAGATTTTGATATAGCTCTCACGTATATATATATATATATATATATATATATATATATATATATATATATATATATATATATATATATATATATATATATATATATATATATATATATGGCCCGATTTTAACCTCTAGAGTCACAGTAAACGCATTTATTGACCCATCTTGCCAAAATTTTGCACAAAGCTTTCCTTGATGACTACCACAACATCTGAGAAGTTTGCTCGAAATCGGTTCAGAATAAGATATAACTCCCATATATATGTTCGTCCGATTTTGAGAAATATTGCAATAAAGTGCTTATTTGTTAACCGATTCTCTCGAAATTTGGCAGTAGGGATTTTCTTATAACTTTAGACATTACTGGTGAATTCCATAGAAATCGGCCCAGATTTAGTTATAGGTGTCATATATGTATATCGCCCGATTTTTACTCCAAGAGCCACAGCAAACGCATTTATTGACCAAACTTGCCAAAACTTTGTACAACGTTTTCCTCGACGACTACCACAATATCTATGAAGTTAGCTCGAAATCGGTTCTGATTTAGATATAGCTCCCATATATATGTTCGTCCCATTTTGAGAGATATTGCAATAAAGTGCTCATTTGTTAACCGATTCTCTCGAAATTTGGCAGGAAGGATTTCCTTATGACTTTCGACATTACTGGTGAATTTAATAGAAATCGGCCCAGATTTAGATATATATGTCATATATGTATATCGCCCGATTTTTACTCCAAGAGTCACTGTAAACGCATTTATTGACAAATCTTGCCAAAATTTTGCACGCCGCTTTCCTCGACGACTGATCTGACTGATCCACAATATCTGAGAGGTTTGCTCGAAATCGGTTCAGAATTAGATATAGCTGCCATATATATGTTCCTCAGATTTTGTGCAATTTGCAATAATGTTGTCATTTGTCAACCGTATTTGTTACAGTTTGAACATATTTGCTATAAATTTGATAGGGATTATTTAATAACCCATCTGAAAACATCCGCCGAGGTCCATCAAAATTGGTTGAGAATTGGTGTAGGGCATTATACAGTCGGTACCGCTCGACTTTTGTCCTTCCTTGCAGGTTTTATTATCAAAATGCGTGCTCTAAGTTCATCGCGCGTTTCTTCCATTTTACGACGAAGCTCATTTTTGGCTCAATGGATACGTATTGGGTTGCCCAAAAAGTAATTGCGGATTTTTTAAAAGAAAGTAAATGCATTTTTAATAAAACTTAGAATGAACTTTAATCAAATATACTTTTTTTACACTTTTTTTCTAAAGCAAGCTAAAAGTAACAGCTGATAACTGACAGAAGAAAGAATGCAATTACAGAGTCACAAGCTGTGAAAAAATTTGTCAACGACGACTATATGAAAAATCCGCAATTACTTTTTGGGCAACCCAATAAATAAGCAGAATTGTCGATTTTGGAGTGAAGATGGGCCAGATCTATTGAAAGAGCTACCAATGCATCCAAAAAAAATCATAGTTTGGTGCGGTTTATGGGCTGGTGGCACCATTGGATTTAAACCTCGTACCTGATGGAATATTCTGCTAATTTTTCATTGATAGATCTCTTCAAACGAATTATTTGGGTTCGGCACTGGCCCTCGGTAATTCTGTGGCCAGTGTACATAGCATTCATTGCCTTGCAGCCATGAATAATCGGCTTTACATCAATCCAATGAGTTAAATTAACGCCATTCATTACACGTCAATCAATGTCACTGCGTTTTCTCGCTTTTAAATCAATCCCAATGCTTTACAACATGGGAAAATGGCTTGACAACAAAATGCATAGAGTTTCCTTGCAATTGCTCATCTCTTTATTTTTGACCATAAGTTACGGCGCTTAAATTAAAGGAAATATACACAACTTTCACCTATGTAACATTCCTATGCTACCCTAATGTAGGTTATGTTCCTAGTCTTTCCATTTCCAAAAGTCAATGAACTGAAGAACTGACCACTCACGTCTTTGTGCAATACCAGCCAAAAATATTTCCAACAAACCGCTTGGAATTATCACCCAAAAGCCAAATCGAAATCCCCCCACTGTGATATGTGATGATGTTAATAGCCTGGCTAAAATGACTGAAAGCCTGGCTTGAACATAATGATGTTGAATGTAATGCTGATGTTGATGCTGATGCTGTCGACCCAACCACGGCTAGAGCCACTAACAGTGACTAGCCCAGCTGAATTGCTTGTTATTGCTGCCAGATACGAGTTGCAGATACCTACTCTGCTCTACCTCTAACCTAGCCCGATTGTGGTAGTGTTCCTAAGTTATTTACTAGTTTCTCTTCCTCCTCTTCCTCTTCCTCTAGGGGGGCTCACAACGACAACAACCATGGCATGTTGTTGTGTTTGGGGAAGTTGCTGCTGTTGCTGTGTCTATTTTGGTTTGGATTTGTCTACCATCTACGAAGATGGTCGTAACTTAAGGGGAGGCTTTCTCAAGCGGGGCATAGTGTAAAAATAACCTCAACTAAGTTCACTGGGGCGAGGTTGAATGAACTTTTTACTTCCATGATGTAGTGAAGACCAACAAAACAGCAAAATAAAAAAAAAAACACACACAAAACAAAACGAAAAAAAAAAACGCAAGAGCAACCGAGATATGGGGAAAAAAAGTTGCCAGTCTGCCTGGGAGAAGTTGTAATGCGGCTGCTGTTGCTGCTGCCAATGCTGTTGTCCGCAATGCTCTTGGAGATGGGCCAGCAGATGAAAGTGGCAGCACTCTTAGTATATCATAAGGTGGCATACAGAGGGGCCAAAGACAAGGTACTAAGAGATACTCCAACGACCGACTTGATTTTACAAAGGCATGAAGGAACATCCAGCGTAGTTGGCGACATCAGCTGCAGCAGCAGCAACAGCAGCTACATTGACAACTGGTTACAAATGGAACAGGCAAGCAAACCTCCAAGAGCAGTGCGCAGCAACATCCAAAGCCATCATCAACACCCAGGCTATAATAAAAAAAATATACTAAAACAACAACAAATTTGTAATACTGCCTAAGAGTGGGAAGTAAGAAAAAATGCATTCCCATTTACAAGACTTGGAGGGCAGGCATCCGCATCGGCATCGTCATAGCCATCACCACCAACGACAACAGCACAACAGTCCCACGAATTGATGGAAACGAAACATAAAAACAATGCAACTGCAACAGCAGTAGCTGTAGCTGTAGCAGCAGCAGTTGCTCCAGGGCACAGCCAACATGTTGGCCAAAATCGTCATCTGCAATCACATATTTTGTGCAGGAAGACCAAGAGCAAAACAAGATTTGTCAAAGCTATTATTAAGGGGTTCAGGAAAATAAGGCGGAAAATTTTAAGCGAATAGAGATGAAAATTTAAAATTGAAACTACTAGGGCAGCAGGAGCCGATGGGTTGCCAGTTGAAACATTTAGGAACGAAAGCAACACTGTAATGAGGCAACACTGTAATGAAGCGTATGAGTTTCGTATTCTACTTTCAAGCACGTTTCGTTTGAATCCCGATCGGCCCACATATCCGTTTGGGGATAGTTTTTGGGAAGCGGCGTCCCCTCTGGTACTTGCTCCAAACTTTTTTATGAGTCTCGTATTCAACTTCCAATTGTTTTTCATATCCCATGTTGTCCCAATCGGTATTTGGGTGGATTTTGGAGTTGGGCGGGTTCCCCGACACTTTGAGTCAGATGAATATATCAAGTTCGTACTCTACTGTCAAATACCTTTCATTTGATGCCCATACTGTTCCAATCGGTAAACAAGTCCGCTTCGGTGGGTTTTGGGGTAGGGCGTCCTCCAACGTTATTTGGCCCCAAAGTTTAATTCAATTTAGTTTTTAGGTTACCATGAGGGGGTACACACAATGTCGCATAAACTGATACAACCACCTCCGAAATCTTGCATTTTTGAAGGGGGAGTACCCTCTCATCACTAGGGTGGCCAAACTCTACCATTTGTGAAGATTTAATGAAAATCAATTTGTGTTTGTTTGTATTATTTGTTTGTTTCGTATAGACTCAAAAACGGCTGAACCAATTAGTAGGTTGGTCTGGAAGGAAACTTAGGCTATACAATTTTTTGATATCGGAAGGGGGGGGCGGACCCTCCCCTTATCCTAAACACACCACCACCACCTGAATCAAAAAATTAACCGATCGGGACAATATGGGATTCAAATGAAAGGTATTCAAGAGTAGCGTACGAATTTCGTAATAAAAGTTGGGTCCAAGTACCTGAGGGGCCGCCCCAGCTCCAAAACCCCTTAAAATAGGTTTATTTGACGATCATGACAATATGGGACTCAAATGAAAGGTATTCAGGAGTAGATTACCAATATGATCACGAGGTAGGAATAGGCTTCATACTTTATTGATAACGGAAGGGGATGGACCCTCCACCGTTAACCCAAAAACACCGCCCACAATCAAAAGTGGACCGATAAGGACATTATGGGTATCAAATGAAAAATATGCGGGAGTAGATAACGAATCTGACACACAAATTCATTTCGAAGTATAGGGGGTCACACCACCCCCACAAAGCGCCCCAAAATGGGCACTTTAGCCAATCACAGATATATGGGACTCGGTTTGTTTGGACTGAAATATGGCAGAACTGATTTTCTCGAAATCTTCGCATATTGTGTAGGTTGGTATGGAAGGAAACATAGGCTATATAATTTTTGGCTATCGGAAGGGGGACGCACCCTTCCCCTTAAGGCAGAAACACAACCCAAAATAAAAAGTGGGCTGATCGGGACAATATTGGTATCAAATGAAAGGTACTGGAAAGTAGAATACGAATATGGTATTAGAAATTGCGTCTAAGTACCGTTCGAGTCGCCCCAACCACAAAACTCCCCCAAACCGACATATTGGACGTTCATTTCAATATGGGGCTCAACTAAAAGGTACTTGGGGGTAGATTTTGGATCTGGCATACAAAATCAGATCGAAGTATAGGAGTTCACGCCAACCCTCAAAAACGCCATTAGACCCATTATGACTATATGATACATAGCTGAATCGATTTTCTTAACATTTTCTTAGATTGTGTACGTTTGTCTGGAAGGAAACATCGGCTATATAATTTTTAGATATCAGATGGAGGCAGACTCTCCCCCTTGCCTCAAAAACGCCACCCATATCCGAAAGTGGTCCGATGGGCACAAAAAAAGGTACTAAATAAAATGTATTGGAGACCATAAAACGAATATCGTATTAAAATTTGGGTTCCCCCAACCCCTAAACTCCTTTTAACAGATATATTCGAAGTTAATGTCAATATGGGACTCTAATGAAAAGTTTTAGGCAGTGGATTACAAATATGGCATAAGCATTAGGTCCAAGAAATTAAAGGTCGTCCACCCCCAAATACCCCTAAATTGACATATTAGCCGACTATGGCTATATGGAATTTAAATGGAAGGTATTAGGGAGTAGTTAACGAATATTACTTTAAAATTTGCGTTCAAATATAGGCGGCGCTTTTCCTACTAAATATATGTCAAATTGGTTATTTGACCCATTATGACAAAACTGAACACAAATGAAAGGTATTTGAGAGGAAAAAACGAATTTGGTATTTTGAGTGCTTTCCCATTCAAGTTTAAAATCAATGATAAGGGACCTTTTTCTAAGGCGAGTCCGAACGGCGTTCCGCAGTGCGACACCTTTTTTGGGGAAAATTTTTTAAATTACCATGCATGGCATTGTACCCCACAAATGTCGCCAACATAAAGAGGGGATAAATACCGCTTTGTCCGATATTCGAACGCGTTCTGCGTCACTGGCTACAATGGCACGAATTCGATATCCGCATTCAGGGCAAAGTGTCCCAACCCAAAATAAATATTAGAGAGTTAAAGAAGGCGCAGCGAAACGGTCCCGGTTCGCCTAGTTCTAAATAAAAATTATATACAAAAGTTTACATTGACGATCCCTACCCTGCAGAAAGAAAGACCAATACCACACTACGATTGTACCGGTTTTCAGTAATCTTGGAATGGCTAAATCATAAGATATTATAGTGCATTTTAAATTTGCATGTTACATTTTGTCTATGTAGAGTCAATTGTCCCCACATAGATATCTTTGGACCGGCCATTTGACCGTTCAGACAAAAACCGCAATATTCTAACTTCTATTACCAGGGATATTGTAGTTCCAATCGGTTCTATGAAGAATAGTTATATGGAACACCGGACATTGCATCAAGGATAACACAGTGTACGTAGCCATTACATGACCAAAGAGAAAGCTCCATTAGCCACACAGCTGTGGTCGTAGCAATTTGTCTCGCCACAATGTCCAGAGGCATAAGATGTAGCATTAAACTCTTTGCATCAGATGGTGTCGTCCTCAGTGCGGCTGTAATGCACAAACAAGCCATCCTTTGGATCCGGTTGAGTATTAAACAGTAGGTGGACTTTTGAATCGCCGTCCACCAGACCACAACACCATATAACATTAAAGGTCTGACAACTGCAGTATATACCCAGTGCATGACACGCGGTTGAAACCCCCAACTTTTGTCAATGGCTCTCTAGCAGATGTGTGGGTCAAGATTTGCCATTTTTGCCCTCTCCAAAATGTGGGAGTTGAAGTTCATCTTCCTACCCGGCAAAACACCCAGGTGTTTTGCGCTTTATGTAAATGGAACATTCTCTCCTCCCAAGGAGACAGGTGCTACTGTAGGCAACTTGTGTCTCCTGTTGGTAAGAACTACTTCTGCCTTGCACGGATTTACATCTAGGCCATTTTCGGTTGACCACTTTGATGTGGCACGTAGAGCTTTCTGAAGTATATCTCTTAGAGTGCTGGAAAACTTTTCCCTAACCGCAATAGCCTCGTCATCAGTATACGCGTCCACTTTGACACTTTTTCTTCCAGAGACAATATTATATTGTTAATAGCTATGTACCAAAGTAGAGGAAACAGTACACCTCCTTGAGTTGTTCCTCTGCTAATCCATCTTTTTAGATCCACAGATCCCAAGCCTACCGTAATGCATCTTTTAGTAAGTAAGTTTTTAATAAACTTTCTTACGATAGTGTTAAACTCCAAAAAAACTCCAACTCCTTCATGATTGATGTCGGTTTTACATTATTGAAAGCACCTTCAATGACAAGAAACGCTACCATTGTATATTCCTTGACAGCAAGAGAACCCTCTATGTAGACGGCTAGGTCGTGAATGGCTCTTTCGGTGGATCTTCAACCTAAGATGTCCTTCTATCCGCCTCTCAAAAATCTTCAGCATGAAGGACGACGCCCTATTAGTCGAAAAGTGTTCGCTTTCGTACTGTACACATTTCCTGCCTTTGGAATGAAAATTACCTTTGTGTCCCTCCAATCCACAGGACACAGCTTGTACTTCAACCGGTAATACATCAACAGGGCCTGGCGACTTAAAGGAGTCGAGACTTCTAATCGCCCAAAGGATTTTCGGCTCAGACACAATTTCCCTAACAACCTTCGACGAATGCATACCAGTGACAACGTCTTCTGACGCCAGGTCCTACGTTGGAGAGTTTCCCGGGAAGTCTGGGTCAATGATTAGTTCTAGTGTTTCCTCACTTAACATTGTCCATGAAATCTCTGACTTCTTCATATGTCCCATAGTAATAGGTCTCGAGGATAGGATTTGCCTTAGCCTTGAGGCATACATCTGAGGCCTCAAGGCTCTCCAAGGAGTTGCAGAATTCCACCCAGGATTGGTGTGAGCCTTTCTCAGCTCGACCTTGTATTTTATTAGCTCAGCCTTACAGACGTCGCAATGGTGCGATGGCCTTGTAACTTTCGCTCTGTTGAAGAGTTTTCTGCAGTCCTTCCGTAAACCATCCAGTTCTGTAGTCCACCATGGCACCAGCGTTGCCGTTGGAAATTTTCAAAAAGTGGCACAAAAAGTAGCATTCGTTAAAAAAGTAGAATAATTTTCTTAACAAGGTGACAGAAAAAGTGGCACGCTCTATAAAGTTGTAAAGTTCGGTGAAAACGAACTGTACATGTTTTTCCCAATGTATTACAAGTTCTCTGGACGATTTTGCACGTGGTGTATTGGTATCACTTACAACAACTGCGCTAAGTATAGTTCAAATCGGTCCATGTTTTAATATAGCAGCCATATAAACCGGTCTGGGGTCTTGACTTCTTGGTATCACTTCCAACAACTGCGCTAAGTATGGTTTAAATCTGTCAATGTTTTGATATAGCTGTCATATAAACCGATCTTGGGTCTTGACTTCTTGAGCCTCTAGAGGGCGCAATTCTTATCCGATTTGACTAAAATTTTGCACGTGGTGCGCTAAGTATGGTTCAAATCAGTCCATTTGTTGATATAGCTGCCATATAAACCAATTTTGGGTCTAGACTTCTTGAGCCTCTAGAGGGCGCAATTCTTATCCGATTTGGCTGAAATTTCGTTTTTATTTCGTTTTTGACGAATTTTATTATGACTTTTAATAACTGTGCCAAATATGGATCAAATCGATCCATAATTCACGTGGTGTTTTGATATCACTTCCAACAACTGCGCTAAGTATGGTTCAAATCTGTCAATGTTTTGATATAGCTGCCATATAAACCGATCTGGGGTCTTGACTTCTTGAGCCTCCAGAGGGCGCAATTCTCGCCCGATTTGACTAAATTTTGCACGTGGTGTTTTGGTATCACTTCCAACAACTGTGACAACTGTGTTAAGCATGGTTCAAATCTGTCAATGTTTTGATATAGCTGCCATATAAACCGATCTGGGGTCTTGACTTCTTGAGCCTCTAGAGGGCGCAATTCTCGCCCGATTTGACTAAAATTTTGCACGTGGTGTTTTGGTATCACTTCCAACAACTGCGCTGAGTATGGTTCAAATCGGTCAATGTTTTGATATAGCTGCCATATAAACCGATCTTGGGTCTCGACTTCTTGAGCTTCTAGAGGGCGCAATTCTATGCTGAGTATGGTCTAAATCGGACCATAACCTGATATAGCTGCCATATGAACTGACCTTGGATCTTGACTTCTTGAGCCACTAGAGGGCGCAATTCTTATCCGATTTGGCTGAAATTTCGTTTTTATTTCGTTTTTGACGAATTTTATTATGACTTTTAATAACTGTGCCAAATATGGTTCAAATCGATCCATAACTTGATATAGCTGCCATTTAAACCAATCTGGGATCTTGACTTATTGAGCCTCCAGATGGAGTAATTGTCAAATATAGTCCGAACCGGACTATAACCTAATATAGCTCCCATATAAACCGATCTCTCTATTTTGCATCTTGTTTTATTTTACTGCATTGTTGTTTTTCAGCCGAGCTTCTGCTACTATAACCTTCATTAGACTCATCGGCGCCTTACTGAGGCAGTTTGAAAGACTTTTTCGGTATAACTTACCTACGAGTTAGCATCGCAACCCATGGAGTACATACTGTATGTACATCTGTATGGCAGCTATATCGAGAATAAATTTAGATTTTTGGGGCTTTTGAGACTTTCAGGGGGTTAAAGAACTCGAGTCAAAGGATTGGTTTTCAAAGGGACTATATCAGAACTATATCATACCAATAAGAAGGTTCCAACGCCAGGCTATTAGTTTCCTTTGAATACAAAGCACTCGATCTATAGCCTATGCTATAGTCCAACTATCGCATACCCCTAATTTTAAAACGACCCTCGTTCCAAAAAAGATACACAAATAACTGCAGGCCACCATAAAAGCAAATATTTTATTTCACATTTAAATTAAGAGAAGGCCGTATAAGAATGTCATGCCATCAAAGAAAAGAGAGCAAAGGGTGAAGAGAACCCATGGGGCTATTTACAGGAGATCATTCGTAAAATTTTGTAAAACCAAAGACAACATAAAGTTGATGCTCTCAAATGGCACCTTACCCCCTGTCAAAAAGAAAACCAAAAAAAAAAAAAACATTCTCTTAAATTGCATTAAAGAGTAACAAAAGCTAAAGTGTTACAATTTTTTATTTCTTTCCTTGTGTATCCGCTCGAATTGATTTCATTTATTTTAGTCATGTTTTCCTTGTAGTTGTTGTTGCTGGAGATGGTGCTGTGACGCGGCGCTGCGCGGTGGGGCTGTGTAATGCTATTACATCAAAGAGTTCAAAGAGTTCAAAGAACTCTATTGGTCTACACGTGCTCCCAGCTACTATATAGGAACAACAATGATGGTGTGTATGTCTATATGTTGGCACAAGTATGTGTGTTGTAGATATGAGTAAAAAAAAGAAAAAACAAAAACACTACAAGACGTTCGTAGTGTGGCACTGTAAGTATGTCGATCGTTTGGTCGAACAATCTGCGACCGTCTGTCTGTCAGTCTGTCTTTTCGTGCGTTCGTATTTTTGTTTTATTCAATTTTGATAAAGCAATCAAATATATATATGAATAAAAAAGAAATATAGTTGGAGCTGGTAAATGTGATGGGCGAGTGTAAATGTAGGTGTGTGTGTGTGTGTGTGTGTAGAGCCTCAACCGTATCTACATGAGAAATACTATGTGTGTGTGTGTACTACACATATCGAAATACCGGGCCATTCGCACTTTTGTACATATGGATCACTTACTCACTTCTTGCGCCAAGTGTGCGTATGATTTGTCGGATATCTTGCCTAGTTTCACTACCGGGTAAATAACATAAACATAAATATTTATATGTTTATATGTTTTATTTTTCATATCACTTGTGGAAATAGATACGTACTACATGTTTTACAGCACCCAGGGGAGTAGATGAGAATAATGATGAACTATTAAGGGGAGGTGGGATTTCATGACCACCTCTTAAGAATCTGAAAAAGCATAATGTTGCAAATAATTGGATAATAATAATAACTTAGCAAGTAAAAGCGTGCTAAGTTCGGTCGGGCCAAATCTTGGGATCCCCCCACCATGGATTCTGCTAAAATATGGGAGCTATTTTGACTGTACTTGTAACAGTTATTGAGAGTCATAACAGAACACTGTGTGTAAAATGTCAGCCAAATTGAATGAAAATTGAGGTTTCTAGGAGCTCAAGAAGCCAAATCGGGAGGTTTATATCGGAGCTATATTAGGTTATAGACCGATTCGGACCGTACTTAAAACAATTGTTGAAAGTTATAACGGAACACTATGTGCAAGATTTCAGCCAAATTGGATGAAAATTGAGGCTTCTAGGGGCTCAAGCAGTCAAATCGGGAGATCGTTTTATATGGGAGCTATGTCAGGTTATAAATCGATTCGGACCGTACTTGACATTGTTGTATGAAGTCATAACAGAACACTATATGCAGAATTTCAGCCGAATCGGATGAAAATTAAGGCTTCCAGGGGCACAAGAAATGAAATCGGGAGATCGGTTTTTATGGGAGCTACTAGCTGGACCTGGCCCGTCCCGCTGCGCCTTCTTTTACTTTATATGGAACAAAATTTTTCTTGGAATATTTGTTTTCGACAATTAATGAGCTTTTTTGTGAAAAACCATGCTCCGAAAATAGTATATCTCTTGAAAAACAGTTTAACAATATAGGTGCTTTTATCTGAATCCCATATTATCTTTATTGGTCAACGAATTTAAGTTTGGATGTAAGGTGTACCCCATTCTTAAAATACTTTATGTCAGGCCGATATTCTCATGATGTCTGGTTTAGGGGTGTTTTTGGGGGTGAGACGGTCCCCCAGACACATGGTCTTGATTGATTTTGAGGGGAGTTTGCAGGATGAAACGTCACCCAAACACATGGCCCCTAGATTGGTTATCAAATTCGTTTTCTAAATTGGTCCCGAAAGTGGACCAGTAATTGGTCGCGAAAGTGGGTATCAATACTTGCTCTACCCCCCAATTCCTTTCATTTAAGCCCCCCATTGAAATGGTTGGTAAATATGCCCAATTTAGGTATGTTTTGGGGAGAGGGGTGGTCCCCCAAACACTAAGCCCTGTAAATATATCAACAACGTATATATTTCAACCTCATATTGTCATTGGCCTCAAAATTGGATATCAAATTCGTTTTCTAATCTCAAATGCCATTCACTAAAAACCCTTATTAAGCAAATATGTCAGGTTTGGGGTATGGGCCTCAAAAACTATGAATATGTAGCTCCACTATCTTGAAGACCCAAATTGTCTTGGTCAGCAAATGCCTCCTACTTGGGGGTTGTTATGGTGGTGGGACGTCCCCTAGGCAGTTGGTCCCGAATTTTGATGTCAGTTTCAAGGTCTACTCCCAAATACTCTTCATTGGAGCTCCATTTTTCCATAGTCGGCATATATGAGCGGAATCGGGGGTGTTTTGGGGGATGGGGCGGCCACTCAGTGATTTAGCTTTGAAAATATACATCAGATTGGTGTTTTTCTCTAAAATACCTCTTATTTGAGCCCCACATTGCAATGGTCAGCAAATACTTCCTGTTTGGGTGGTGTAATGGTGGTGGGTGGACCCATAGACACCGAACATTGATATCAGACTTGTGCTTTACTTTCAAATACCTTTCATTTGAATCCCATGTTGATATGGTTGTAAATTTGTCTTCTTTGGGGTATAATCTAGGGGATGGACGGCCCTCCAAACACTTGGTCCCACATCTGGATATCAGATTCATATCCCGCACTCAAATACCTTTTACTTAAGCCCCATATTGCCATGGTCAGTAAATAAGTTCTGTTTGGGGGGTGTTTTGGGGAAGGTATGGATCCCCAAAAACTTTTTTCCAAATTTGGATATGAAATTCGTATTTTACTCATAAATACCTTTCATTTGAGTCCCATATTGCCATGGTCGGTAAATCTGTTCGATTTAGAGGTGTTTTGAGGATTGGGGTGGTCCCCAAACACTTGGTCCGACAATTGGATATCAAATACGTTTTCTAATCTTAAATACCTTTCATTTGAGTCCCATATTGTCGTGATTGGTCTGAAAATATGTTTGTTAGGTTTTAGGGTGGGGCGGCCCCCCTAGATACCCCATCCGAAATTTGGATACCAAATTTTTATTTTTAGGGTACTATATGAGAGCACACAAAATTTCGCCTATATCCAGTATCTTACTAAAAAATGACAACAAACTGATTGGGCAATATGATGACGGGGTATTCGCTGGTTTATTTGACTTCCTAATGGCAACGACCTTTGCCTCCTTAAAACTGTCTAGAAAATATCCCAGCTTAAGACATTCATTTATAAAATTACTCAAAATTTAACTCCGTTAACTCCTTGGAAGAGATCTTAGATATCTGTTGTTAATGCCATCTAGGTCGGGAGCTTTTTTGTGTTTCTATGCCTGATCCATTGCCTACGAAAATAGTTTCGTCTACGAATACTTGACTTAATATATTGTGGTAACCTCTCATTACAACTTGGGGCATACTTGGCATGGTTGTTATGAGTCATGACAAGCTTGCGAGACTAGGAACTACCCTACACATTCCAGGGAAACTGGAAACTGTGGGTATGCCTCTAGCGACATGTAACCTAAGTTTCCAGGACCAGGCCCGAAGGACAACGAATGATAGATGGCCACAAAGAGGGGGCTGTGAGCATTCCAAAACTATGTGGCCTAATCTTGACTTGAAGAGGTCTACCGCTTTGCTGACACTGGCTAGAACAGACATCTTAGTCATTGTGTCCGTCATGACTGGTCACTGTCTAATCGGAAAACATGCTGACAGACTGAAGGTTGCTAGTAACGACTTTTGTAGAAGCTGTGAGGATATCGACTATATAGGGACTCATATAGTAAAATCAGGAGATTGGTTTATATAAATTCGTAGAAATGGTTGTACAAAATTTCAGCTAAAACATACAAGAACTGCGCCCTCTTGCGGCTCAAATTAAAAATGAAAAAATTATTTGATTCAATTAATTTTTAAATTGAATCTGAAAATTTGTTCAATCACAATTGTGATTGAAAATTTTTTAATTTTCAATTGAAAAATTAATTGGTTCAATAATTTTTTTTTCAATTACAGTCGTGTTTCAAAATTTTGTAATATTCAATTAAAAACTTAATTGATTCAATGATTTTTTGATTTGAATCTTAAACAATTTTCAAGTATGGTGCTTAACTTAACACAATTAAAGGCAATTTTCGTCCCCTACAATATAAATGACCTATATGTCCCATAGGGTCGAAAAATTTATGCCAATAATATGACAGCCGGTTCTACGTGCAGGATTAACCCGATGGAGACCTTCATCGGCCAAGGGCTGCCGCCTCAGTGCACAATTCACTGCTATGAAAACAACAACAAATCCATAAGCACCCTAACCCGACCCTTGAAATATTTTGGTGAACCCCCGCGGGGATTTTTTTGCATAAGGGTGGCCACGGACCTTTGCTCCAACTGCAAATTCGGTTTTCCATGATCCAATTAAAAATTAATTAAAAATTTAAAAAATTTCAATCACTTTTTTAATTGATCCTTATAAAAGAATAATTGAAAATTTCGATCATTTGAATATGCATTTTTTTATGCCCTCCACCATAGGATGGGGGTATACTAATTTCGTCATTCTGTTTGTAGCACCTCGAAATATGCGTCTGAGACCCCATAAAGTATATATATTCTTGATCGTCATGTAATTTTAAGTCGATCTTGCCATGTCCGTCCGTTTGTCTGTAAAGCTAGCCGCTTGAAATTTTGCACAATTACTTTTTATTAGTGTAGGTCGTTTGGGACTGCAAATTATAAATATAAACCGATCTTGGGTCTTGACTTCTTGAGCCACTAGAGGGCGCAATTCTCGTTCGATTTTACTGAAATTTTGCACGTGGTGTTTTGGTATCACTTCCAAAAACTCCGCTTACTTTGGTTGAAATCGGTCTATTTTTTGATATAGCTGCCAAATAAACCAATCTTAGATCTCTAGAGGGCGCAATTCTCATCCGATTTAACTGAAATTTTGCATGTAGTGTTTTGGTATCACTTCCAATAACTGTGCTAAGTATGGCGTAAATCTGAATAGAACCTGATATAGCTGCCATATAAACCGATGTGAGGCTCAATAAGTCAAATCTGAAGATCGATTTATATGGCAGCTATATCGGCTTTTGAACAAATTTAGACCATATTTGACACAGTTGTTGGAAGTCATAACAAAGCACAATATGCAAAATTTCAGCCAAATCGACCTCTAGAGGCTCAAGAATTAAAATTGGGAGATTGGTACATATAGCAGCTATATCACAACATGGACCGATTTGGCCCATTTACAATCCCAACCGACCGACTCTGATATGAAGTATTTGTGCAAAATGTCAAGCTCCTACCTGTACTGCTTCGAAAGCAGTTTCGTGCTTTCAACAGGCAAAAGGACGGACATGGCTAGGTCCACTTAAAATGTCATGACGATCAGGAATATTTACATATACTTTATGGGGACTATGGGAGGCCACCGTGGCGCTGAGGATAGAATGTCCGCCTACAACGCCAAACGCCTGGGTTCAAATCCCAGAGTGAAGATCGGAAAAATTTTTAGCGGTGGCTATCTTATTACATGTGTGAGGTATCCTGACATGTTAGAACTTCTCTACTAAGTGGTGCCGCTATGCGGCAAGCCATTCGAACTCGGAATAAAAAAGGAAACCCCTTATGATTGGAGTTAAACTTTAATCGGACTGCACTCATAGAAATGGGAGAAGTATACTGTGTTCCTTAGTGAAATGTTCATGGGAAATTTAGTATGGGTCTTAGACCAATATTTCGAGGTGCTATAAAGGGAATGAAGAAGTAGGTATATCCATGCGATGGTGTAGAGTAAAAAAATCCACTTGCCATTTACACTTACCAAGCAAATTCTTCAAAATAAAAAAAAAATTTCATAGACACAAACCAAATATTTGTTACACGTGTTTATATCTGTGTACATGTGTGTGTGCAAAATCTCCGTGCTGTGTATGTGTGCAAAATCACCGAGCTGTGTGTGTGTGTGTGCAAAATCATAGACTAGCTCTAAAATTTCAAATGTTAATGACTTTTTGGTTAAAATTATTTAAATCGCATATGTCAAAACGAAATCTATGAACTTTCACTTTCCTTTCTCTATTATTAAAATTATAAGAACACGAGAAAGCTTTCTTTCTGTTTGAATTGAGTAAACAAAACAAAATGTGAAAGAAGACCGAAAAATACCTCAAATAAGGGGATTTTTCTAGAAAAAACAAGAAAGAAAATTAATGGATAAATCAACCAAAAATGTATTGAGGTGTGTTGTATGCTACAACAGTTGCATGTTGCTTAAAAGCTCAAATGACATCCCAATAGTTTTGAAAAACAAAGCACGTTTGAAAAAAAAAAACTTTTGTAAATTTGTAATGGGTATGTAGAAATAGTTGTTTGGTAGACTATAGTCTCTACAGACGGATGAATGCTGATGGAAGAGTTGGTTGGTAGTATAATTCCTAAGAAAACAATCAAAATTCACTTAATCCCTAGGCATAGGGAAGACGGGTCGACAAAAGATAATATTTAATGTTGGCCAGTGTTTGATGGCAAACATTGAAAGAAATACAGTAGAAATGTAAAGACAGTGGCTGCAACACAGTGGGATGTAAAAAGCAAAAATATGGTACAGCTTAAACTAACCCAACTATAACTTAAAGTCGTTGGTTATTCAATTTTAAAACTCAATGTAAAAACTTTGTTACTACTCACCATCGATGAGATTGCATTCTGCGATATCTGAAAACAAAAGAAGTAAACAAATATTAGAAATTTAGTAAGTCAAAGGATAAACAAGTAGAAAGGCATTAAGTTTGGCCGGGCCGACCTTTGGTATCCACAACCTAGAGTATATACAGTGGATTAAAAAAGTTTAAGCGGGTGCCTTGGAGATGTTGGAAACCAAGCAAATTTTCGGGTTGGTTTTGATATGGCAAAATCCAGGCTTATCTTGGGCTTCCTTCACCTCAAATGTGGACACAAACCTCCCCGGGGCGTCACCTGGCTACCTACCTTTTAAACCCGTTAAAGGTACAGAGCTAAAATGTGCAACGAGTTCACCTATAGAACATTAAAAATATAGGTTGAGGCGTCCGGTTAGCAGTCTATCACCCAGAAAACCTGATGCAATTACTTTGATAAAACGAAGAAGAAACAGAAAAACGGATCCCTCTCATGTTGACGGCCCCCTCAAAGGGGGCCACATTAATCTTGATTTGCGTATCTGCACCAGAAAGGTCCGCACTCTTTATAAAGAGGGTGCAGTGTACGCACTGACGGATGCATTGGAAAAGTAAAAGGCAGATATTACCGCCTTACAGGAAGTGCGATTGACCGGGAATGGCGTCACAACAACACCACACTGTGATGAACTATAATATAACTGCCATAACAGGAGGCATGAACTTGGATGTGGATTTGTGTTTAATCGGAGACTGAAACACCTTGTCTCAAGCTATACTATGGAGGACGGGGGCTATCCACAAAATCCGCATAAAAATCAAATTCTTCAACATCAGCCTAATTCGTGGCCATGCCCCCACGGAAGACATGGACGAGCAGACCAAGCATATTTTCCACGAGCGCATAGAGATGGAATATGACCGCTGCCCCGCCCATTATATTAAAATCGTTCTGGGAGATTTTAATGCGAAGATAGGAAAGGAAGTCATCTTTGGTCCAACAGTCGGAAAGTCCATTCTCCACGTGATAACGTCCGACCCAGGGCTAAAAGATTACTCCGGGGCAAAAAACATAGTAGTTAGAAGCACCAGATTTCAAGATACAAATATTCACAAAGCCACATGGCTGTCACTCGATCAAAACATGAGAAACCAAATTGATCAAGTTGTGATAGATGGAAGGCATTCATCCAGCGTGTTAGATGTACGATCCATCGATTGCAGCAAAGATTCGCATCCGTTTGAACATGGCGAGGTAAGTACGATCTGACACTGTACGGAAGCTAGACATTGAAAAGCTGCAAACATACTCCACCCGACTGACCCAACTTATTAATGAAAGCACTCCTTGTTCCGATATTATAATGGCGCAGTGGCAAACCATTGCCCACTCCATGGCAAATGCCGCAAAATCCGTACTTGGGTGCCGGAAGCCTCCTCCAAGAAACCCATGGTACAACCAAGAGTGTCGAGATGGTATTAAAGCCAAAAATTATATCGGGAAAAAAGTAGAGAGGAGAAACGTCTATTCCTCAGAAAGAAAAAGGAAATGAAAAAGCGTGAGTGTGAGCGAATTGAGATGTACAGGAGTCAGAATGAAGTCCGGAAATTCTACCAACGAATCAAACATCAAAGCGATGGCTTTGGTACAGGCACATCCTCCTACAGAGGCAAAGAAGGAAATCCGGTAACTGACACACAATATATAGACCGATTCGGACCATATTTGACATGTATGTTGAAGGTCACGGAAGAAGCCGTTGTATAAAACTTCAGCCAAATTGAATACTAATTGTGCCCTTTAGACTCAAGAAGTTAATATCCCAGATCGATTTATATTTGAACCATATTTAGCACAGTTGTTGGAATTGCGCCCTCTAGTGGCTCAAAACGTCAAGATTGAAGATCGGTTTATATGGCAGCTATATCAGGTTATGGACCGATTTATACCATACTTGGCACAGTAATTGAGAGTCATAACGAAACACGTCATGCAAAATCTTAGCCATATCGGATAAGAATTGCGCCCTCTAGTGACTCAAAAAGTCAAGATCCACGATCGGTTTATATGGTAGCTATATCAGGTTATGGGTCCATATTTGTTAGATTTATTGGAAGTCATAACAAAACACGTTATTCAAAATTTCAACTAAATCGGATAAGAATTGTGCACTCTAGACTCAAGAAGTCAAGACCCCAGATCGGTTTATATGGCAGCTATACTAGGTTATTGAATGATTAAGACCTTACTTGGCACAGTTGTTAGATGTCATATCAAAATGATATGAGCAAAATTTCAGCCAAATCGGATAAAAAATGCGCTCTCTAGAAGCTCAAGATGTCATATCGGGAGATCGGTTTATATGGTAGCTATATCAGGTTATGAAGCAAATTTAACCATACTTGGCACAATTGTTGGGAGTCACGACAAACCGACAAGTGCAACGTTTCTACCAAATTGGATAAAAATTGCTCCCTCTAGAAGCTCAAGAAGTCAAGATCCAGGATTGGCTTATATGGCAGCTTTATCAAAATATGGACTCAGATCAACACTTCGATGTGTTACAAACGGAATGACGAAACGAATATACCCCCCTCCTAAGGCGGAGGGTATTAAAAAAATGAGCCCAAGAAACACCTTTCAAACAACCAGCGTTTTCAAAATAAAAATCGTTTCCTGCTAGATATTGAAGGCCACCGTAGCGCAAACGTTCGCATGTCCGCCTATGACGCTGAACGCCTAGGTTCGAGAACATCAGAAAAAATTTTCAGCGTGGCTTATCCCCTCCTAATGCTGGCGACATTTGTGAGATACTACGCCATGTTAAAACTTGTACTCAAAGAAGTGCCGCACTGCAGCACGCTTTTCGGACTTGCCTATAAAAAGGAGGTCCCTTACCATTGAGCTAAAAAAACTTGAATCGGACAGCTCTCAGTGATATGTGAGAATTTGCTTCAGTTACTTAGTGGAATGTTCATGGGCAAATTTTCATTTCAAGATATTGTACTATTGGAGGCCATCGTAGCGCAGAGGTTAGCATGTCCGCCTATGACGCTGAACGCCTGGGTTCGAATTCTTGCGAGACCATCAGAAAAAATTTTCAGCCGTGGTTTTCCCCTCCTAATGCTGGCAACATTTGTGAGGTACTTTGCCATGTAAAACTTCTCACCAAAGAGGTGTCGCTCTGCGGCACGCCGTTCGGACTCGGCTATAACAGGGAGGTCCCTTATCATTGAGCTAAAACTTGAATCGGACTGCACTCATTGACATGTGAGAAGTTTGTTCCCCTGTTCCTTAGTGGTATGTTCATGGGCAACATTTGCATTTTTTTACTATCTGTGCATGGATATTTGCAATACCAAATAAGAAAGTGTTTGGAGTATTCTTTGGTTTTTGGCGACAATTTTTACATTTTCAACCCATTGTGCAACATGGTCGCTGAAACTAATAACTTAGTGAAGCATTGTTTGCTTTGCATTTAGGGAATGTAACTTTGAAAGCTCAGAATAATTTCATTTGGTTGTAAAAATGACTTGCAAAGCTACAAACCCAAAAGTGAAGAATTTCCAAACAACCCATTATCGACCAAGTGAAACAGTCGCTTGGTCGTCTTTAATTTGTACTACCTTACATTCTGACGCATACACTTGCGCGCAGTCGTAAAATCGCCTATTAACCTGGCCATAAGAGGTATGTGTAAGTGGCAGCCGCATTTACGTAGAAGATTGGCGTTTTGGTGGATCCACCGGCATATGCGTGAGTGTGTTATTACCACAACGGCTTTGGGGCGCTGGCCGGCAAGTGCGTGTGGATTTTGTTGATTATCACTTTGACTTTTGAAGTAGAAGGCAAAAAAGAATAAAAAAACAAATAAAACAATATGTAGGTTAACCGTTATTAAAGTAACAGATACAGAAACTGATGTTGTCCCAAACCACGTTCATGGCAATCCGACAAATTGAGGGCTGCGCGATGCGCGTCTACAAGCGGCACATATAAAACGGCCTAATATGCGTCATTTGGAGATACACTCTTCCTTTATGGGGCGTTGGTTGGTCAACCTAATTTCCAGAACTTTGATGGCAACTGAAAAAGTGTTTTTGTTACACACAAAAGACTCGACTAGTGGTGGATGGACAATGGCTATAAAAATTTATTTTGTTTATGGCAACGAAGGGTTTGGTTAAAGTTGGTAAGAGTTTTGAGTTACAAAATTGTTTTGACCTAATTCTAATGCCCACTTGAAGATAGGAGTTTGCAAATCTTGATGTACCGTTTGTTACACCTCACGATATTAATATCAGATCCTATGGGGTATATATTGGGTTGCCCAAAAAGTAATTGCGGATTTTTCATATAGTCGGCGTTGACAAATCTTTTCACAGCTTGTGACTCTGTAATTGCATTCTTTCTTCTGTCAGTTATCAGCTGTAACTTTTAGCTTGCTTTAGAAAAAAAATGTAAAAAAAAGTATTTTTGATTAAAGTTCATTCTAAGTTTTATTAAAAATGCATTTACTTTCTTTTAAAAAAATCCGCAATTACTTTTTGGGCAACCCAATATATTGACGATGGCATTGGTTTATAAGTTGATCTTCCCATGCCTGTCTGTCTTTTAGGTGAAATCACAATAGCACCTCAACAACTTAGGCAATTAATTTGATGTTTTAGATATTTATTATATCCTCCACCACAGGATGGGGTTATCCTAATTTCGTCATTCTGTTTGTAACACGTCAAAAAATTGATCAGAGACCCAACAAAGTATACATCTCTTGACATTCTCAAACGATTGGCCATGCCTGTCCGTCCGTCTGTGTGTCGAAGCTCGCTTACTTTCGAAGGAGTAATGCTAGGGGCTTGAAATTTTACAAAAATACTTCTTATTAGTGCAAGTCATTTGGGATTGTAAATGGGCCATATTAGTCCATGGTTTGGTATAGCTGTCATATAAAACGATATTGGATCTTGACTTCTTGACCCTATAGAGGGCACAATTTTTATTCGAGTTGGCTGAAATTTTGCGCGGCGTGTTTTATTTCGACTTCCAGCAACTCTGCCTTGTATGGCCCAAATCGGTTCATAACCTGATATAGCTCTCATATAAACCCATTTCGGATCTTGACTTCTTGTGCCTATAGAGGGCGTAATTATTATCCAATTTGAATGAAATTTTGCATGACGTGTTTTGGTTTAATCGTCAATAACTGTGCCAAGTAGGGTCAAAATCGGTTCACAACCTAATATAGCTTCCATATAATCCGATCTCGGATCTTGACTTCGTGAGCCGATAGAGGGCGCAATTAGTATCCGATTTGGCTAAAACATTGCATGAAGTAATTGTGCAAAGTATGATTCAAATCGGTTCATTACCTGATATAGCTCCCATATAATCCGATCTCGGATCTCGATTTCGTGAGCTTCTAGAGAGAGCAATTATTATTCGATTTGGCTGAAATTTAACAAAATGAAATCCACTTTGGTCTCCAATAGCTAAACCAAGTATGACACCAATTGGTTCAGAACTTGGTATAGCTGAAATGACATAGCAATGACGTGTTTACACGACGTGTTTTATTTCGACTTCCAGCAACTCTGCCTAGTATGGCCCAAATCGGTTCATAAACTGATAAAGCTCTCATATAAACCGATTTCGCCCGATTACGCCCTCTATCGGGCGTAATAATTATCCAATTTGGCTGAAATTTTGCATGACATGTTTTGGTTTGACCATGAACAACTGTGTCAAGTATGGTGTGAATTAGTCCATAACCTGAAATAGCTCCCATATAAGCGATCTCCCAATTATACTTCTTGAGCCTCTACAGGGAGCAATTCTTATCCGGTTTGGCTGAAATTCAACAAAATGAAATCCACTTTGGTCTGCGATAGCCAAACAAAGTATGACACCAAAATTGATTCATAACTTGGTATAGCTGAAATGGCATAGCAATTTTTATACCCTACACCATAGGGGGTATACTATTTTCGTCATTCTGTTTGTTACACCTGGAAATATGCGTCTGAGACCCCATAAAATATATATATTCTTGATCGCCATGTAATTTTAAGTCGATCTAGCCATGTCCGTCCGTCAGTCCGTCCGTTCGCCTGTTCGTCCGTCCGTCTGTCTGCCGGAAGCACGCCAACTTTCGAAGGAGTAAAGCTAGCCGGTTGAAATTTTACACAAATACTTTTTATTAGTGTAGGTCAGTAAATGGGCCAAATCGGTCCATGTTTTGATATAGCTGTCATAAAGGGTGATTTTTTTGAGGTTAGGATTTTCATGCATTAGTATTTGACAGATCACGTGGGATTTCAGACATGGTGTCAAAGAGAAAGATGCTCAGTATGCTTTGACATTTCATCATGAATAGACTTACTAACGAGCAACGCTTGCAAATCATTGAATTTTATTACCAAAATCAGTGTTCGGTTCGGAATGTGTTCAAATTTACGTAAATAAGCAAAATTGCCGCATTTGGAGTGAAGAGCAACCAGAAGCCGTTCAAGAACTGCCCATGCATCCCGAAAAATGCACTGTTTGGTGTGGTTTGTACGCTGGTGGAATCATTGGACCGTATTTTTTCAAAGATGCTGTTGGACGCAACGTTACGGTGAATGAACACATTTCGAACCGAACACTGATTTTGGTAATAAAATTCAATGATTTGCAAGCGTTGCTCGTTAGTAAGTCTATTCATGATGAAATGTCAAAGCATACTGAGCATCTTTCTCTTTGACACCATGTCTGAAATCCCACGTGATCTGTCAAATACTAATGCATGAAAATCCTAACCTCAAAAAAATCACCCTTTATAAACCGATCTTGGGTCTTGACTTCTTAAGCTTCTAGAGGGCGCAATTCTCATCCGATTTGACTGAAATTTTGCACAAAGTATTTTGTTATGACTTCCAATAACTGCGCTAAGTATGGCGCAAATCGGTTCATAACCTGATATAGCTGCCATATAAACCGATCTGGGATCGTGACTTCTTGAGCCTCTAGAGGGCGCAATTCTCATCCGATTTGACTGAAATTTTGCATGAGGTGTTTTATTATGACTGCCAATAACTGTGCTAAGTATGGTGCAAATCGGTTCATAACCTGATATAGCTGCCATATAAACCGATCAGGTATCTTGACTTTTTGAGCCACTAGAGGGCTTCTTGAGCCTCTAGAGGGCGCAATTCTCAATCCAATTTGGTTGAAATTTTGTATGAAGTGTTTTGTTATGACTTCCAATAATTGTGCCAATTACGGCGCAAATCGGTCCATAACCTGATATAGCTGCCATATAAACCGATTTGGGATCTTGACTTCTTGAGCCTCTAGAGGGCTTTTTGAGCCTCTAGAGGGCGCAATTCTCATTCCAATTTGGCTGAAATTTTGCATGAAGTGTTTTGTTATGATTTCTAATAATTTAGCTAAGTATGGCGCAAATCGGTTCATAACCTGATATAACTGCCATATAAACCTATCTGATATCTTGACTTTTTGAGCCACTAGAGGGCTTCTTGAGCCTCTAGAGGGCGCAGTTCTCATCCAATTTGGCTGAAATTTTGCATGAAATATTTTGTTATGACTTCCAATAATTGTGCTAAGTACGGCGCAAATCGGTTCATGTCCTAATATAGCTACCATATAAACCGATCTCGGATCCTGACTTCTTGAGCCTCTAGAGGGCTTTTTGAGCCTCTAGAGGGCGCAATTCTCATCCAATTTGGCCGAAATTTTGAATGAGGTGTTTTGCTTGTAATCCAGGGTGGTTATGCCTATTCTTGACGCCCTGTTACGAACTTTTTCTTCATCCCCTCGTTTGCTTTTAAAGCGTTGTTTTTTTTTTTTGTCTTCAGACTGACTTGAATGTTTGTCATTATTTATCGCTTTTGGATGTGGGTTACAACTGCCATGTCCGTTATAAATTACTTTGTCATTTCTCGGAATGCAACTTCAATGATCGGAATGATTGCCTTTTTGTATGCTTATCCCAAAGCTATGGGATGCAGTCCATACCATTCTATTTACAATCTTCTGGGGCATCTTCCTTGTCAGAGTATAACAGCAATAAGGAAGTCTTTATTTTGGAATTTTATGGCAAAGCATAGAATGCCTTTGCTTATAGGGTCCGTATGGCTAAGCGATCATTATAAACAGCAAAAAAACAGACATCACCAGGGTAACGATTTAAACTGATGACTATTAAATGTTTAACATGGTGCATATGTGGGATCGTGAAAATTTTGGGAGAATCGCAGGGTAAGGAAATTAGCCTGATAAGATTTAGAGATATTGGAAAAATGTTATTAAAATGTGGTCATACAAGAATGTTTTATTAAAATTTCGTTGCTAGTAAAAATTTCTTAGCAACTTTTTTCAGAGATCGTCTTACTAACTAAATTTTCCCTGAACATTTCACTAAGGAACAGGGTGTACTTCGCTCATATCAAGGAGTGCAGTCTGATAAAAGTTTAAGCTCAATGAGAAGGCGCCTCCTTTTATTCGAGTCCGAACGGCGTGCCGCATAGCGACACCACTTGGTAGAGAAGTTGTAAGGCAGGATACATCACAAATGTAGCCAGCATCTCAAGCGGCTAGCTTTTAAACTGGCTATCGGCAACAACAACCAGGACTGTATGGTCAAGATCATTAAGAAAGAGATTAACGCCTTCATTGAGGATGCATTACCTGCACCGTTTGAGTGCCGGACCATAACGGAGTAAGGGGGAATGAAAGGGCAGATGATTTGGCAGTGAAGGCTAGAAGACTTCCGTCATTAAACTTTGTTAACCCGAAGCCTTTCAGGTCGACGCAGACTGAATCAAGGGTATAGGCGACGAACGCGCCTGTTACATTGTTGAACATCGAAACGGTCGGTAGGACGACAAAAATCCTATGGGAAGATCCGTATCGTGAACAGACGAGGAAAGGAAGTTAGAAGGAGGTCAGTATAGCTATTGCTATCATAACGAAACACATAAGACTACGAGCCCACTAATGTAGAATAGATGCGGCAAGTGTTAGGATGTGTATGTGGCATGTGGGGAAGATGATGAAATGTTAGAGCATTTCCTATGACAATGGCCTGGATTTAGTGGCTAACAGACACTGGCTCTCCGGTAGGGACACAATAACAAACATGAAGCAACTTAGGGGCGTGGTATGGAAAACAATCAGGTTTTTCTTAAGTAGCACGGAATTTTTGACATAGATTTCTTTTACTTTACTTTTAAGACTTTAGTATTTAAGCCGGTTACTGGCCAAGATGTATATCCATAGTGACATGGGTCGGATTAATATACGCACTCTCTTTTCAACCTTACCTAACTGAACGAACTAGATCAGTTCAGCTGAATTAAGCTGTCATTTTAAATATCAGTCCTAGGGATAAAATAAACTCAAATCTTTACATAAAAAAATTTATATTTCTTAGAAAATTCATCCAAGTTGTCACTTTTTAAATGAAAAGTTGATATTGGCAGTAGGTCATTAAATATTTGTTTTGGAGAGTGCCCTCCTAATGCTGGCGACATTTGTGAGGTACTTGGCCATGTAAAAACTTTTCCCAAAAGAGGTGTCGCTCTGCGGTACCTCGTTCAGACTCGGCTATAAAAACGAGGTCCTTACCATTGAGCTTAAAATTGAATCGGACTGCACTCATTGATTTGTGAGGTTTGCCCCAGTTTCTTAATGGGACCGATGTGGTCCCATGGGCAAATTTGCAATTTGCATTTCTCTCCAGCAAAAATGGCCATTGGCGTGGATACTTTCTTTAGAATTCACATAAACTTAATTTGTATACCCTCCACCATAGGATGGGGGTATACTAATTTCGTCATGCTGTTTGTAACACCTCCAAATATGCGTCTGAGACCCCATAAAGTATATCTATTTTTGATCGTCATGACATTTCAAGTCAATCTAGCCATGTCCGTCCGTACGCCTGTCTGTCGACAGCACGCTATCTTTCGAAGGAGTAAAGCTGGCCGCTTGAAATTTTGCACAAATAGTTCTTATTTGTATAGGTCGTTTGGGATTGTAAATGGGCCAAATCGGTCCATGTTATGATATAGCTGCCATATAAACCGATCTTGGGTCTTCACTTCTTGAGCCTCTAGAGGGCGCAATTTTTATTCGATTTGATTGAAATTTTGCACTTAGTGTTTTGGTACCACTTCCAAAAACTGCGCTAAGTATGGTTCCAATCGGTACATGTTTTGATATAGCTGCCATATAAACCGATCTTGGGTCTTGACTTCTTGAGCCGCTAGGGGGGGCAATTCTCGTCCGATTAAACTAAAATTTTGCACGTAGTATTTTGGTACCACTTCCAACAACTGCGCTAAGTATGGTTCAAATCGGTTCATGTTTTGATATAGCCGACATATAAACCGATCTTGGGTCTTGACTTCTTGAGTCGCTAGAGGGCGCAATTCTCGTCTGATTTGACTGACATTTTGCACGTGGTGTTTTGGTACCAACAACTGCGCTAAGTATGGTTCCAATCGGTACATGTTCTGATATAGCTGCCATATAAACCGATCTTGGGTCTTGACTTCTTGAGCCTCTAGAGGGCGCAATTTTAATACGATTTGATTGACATTTTGCACGTAGTGTTTAGGTACCACTTCCAACAACTGCGCTAAGTATGGTTCAAATCGGTTCATGTTTTGATATAGCCGCCATATAAACCGATCTTGGGTCTTGACTTCTTGAGCCTCTAGAGAGCGCAATTCTCGTCCGATTTGACCGAAATTTTGCACGTGGTATTTTGGTACCGCTACCAAAAACTGCGTTTAGTATGGTTCTAATCGGTACATGTTTTGATATAGCTGCCATATAAACCGTCTTGACTTAAACCGGGTCTTGACTTATTGAGTCGCTAGAGGGCGCAATTCTCGTCCGATTTGACTGAAATTTTGCACGTAGTCTTTTGTTATGACTTCCAATAACTGTGCCAAGTATGGCGCAAATCGGTATATGACCTGATATAGCTGCCATATAAACCGATCTGGGATCTTGACTTCTTGAGCCTCTAGAGGGCGCAATTCTTATCCGATTTGGAAGAAATTATGTACAACGGCTTCCCTCATGACCTTCAACAAACGTGTCTAATATGGTCTGAATAGATCAATAGCAGCTCCCATATAAACCGATCTCCCGATTTTGCTTCTTGAGCCCCTACAAGGCGCAATTCTTATCCGAATGAACTGAAATATTACACTATGACTTATGGTCCGAATCGGACTATAACCTGATATAAAGAGATACCGCGCTTAGAACTCGAGAAATGCGAGGGTACATAAGATTCGACCCGGCCGAACTTAGCACGCTCTTACTTGTTTCTATTAAAAGCCGCAGATTTTCTTTTTAAATTAAGACCCACACTAATATTCTTTCAAAAAATCATTCCATGTCGTTGGTTGTTTTTTTTCCAATGCGAGCATTTTGAATATTTGATGAAATCGATTCATTGAGCGACTTGCCAATTAGAGAAATTAGATAAGACAACGTAAGTCTTATTTGTCAGATTCTTTTTTTTTTTTTTTGTGAATTTCTTTACAATTCATAAAATCGTTATATGAATGAATTCAAGGTTCACAATGTTCGCAAAAACGAGGGACTGCATTGTACTCTCTGACCTGCCGAGGCGAAAGAACACAGCAATAACATGTGAGTGCAGCATGTCATTACATACGATATCCTGTCAGTGGGTGGTGCAGCGGATCGATTATCTAGGATTGACCAATTTGCATAAAATTTGTAACACTTATCGGAGTGCACTTAAGTGTGTGAGGTTTGCATAAATTTCACACTCGGGCATGGGCAGTGCTACACATATTGCGGTCATTGTACCACGACAGCGTCATGGTGGAAATCACGTAGGTGGAAAACCGAATCGATTACCTTGCTAGGCCGGTGTGCAATCAATGTGATAAGTTGGAAATTCTAAGATATGCAAAATTATACCACAAACGATAAAAGTGGTGATGGGCCTGATTTTGAATGAAATTTAGTTTTAGATTCGTCCTACTGACTTGCCGCAATTCACCATTTCGAAATGCGTTTGGCGTTTTGAAATTGATACGACCATTTGCATATCACGAATAGTTTATGGCTCTCAAACACTTTATGTTAACTTTTACTTACGTAAAGTTAATAAATTCATCCTGTCGTCGACATTTCATCACTTTAAGAATATATTTCTTATTTTATACGCTTTCATATGCATTGGAAACAAATTTCAAAAACTGCTACGGCATTTGTCCGTTCCCGAATAAACGGGATATGTTCGAAAGATCAGTCTGGCATAGTATATGCAAAAAAGTCAATTTAGAATAAAGGAAGTCAGCAGTGAAATGAAGTCACATGGCTGCATCACAGTGGGACAATGTTAAATGAATTAGTGATGAGCAGTAAATTGGGACTAAAATTAAACAAAACCTTTAATCATATTGAGAGGACTGCCATCAAAAAACTTGGTAAACCCGAAGCCTTTCGGGTCGACACAATCCGAATTGAGGGCTTGGGCGACAAACGCAGGACGAGGAAACTATTATGGGGAGATCCGGATCGTGAGAAGATGAGACTATTACTGAAAGGAAGTAAGAATTTATGTTTGATAGTCGATTTGTTTGTTCCATATAGACTGAACATCAGTACCTATTTCAGATGGTACAGAACAGTACTGTGATGATTGATCAGTTTTTCATTCCTGAAGAGGGGGCGGAGCCTCCCCCTTCATTCTTTTCAAAAGCGCCAGATCTCGGAGATGATTGGAGCGATTCAAGCAAAATAGTAAAAACACTTAAGAGCGTACTATTGGGTTGCCCAAAAAGAAATTGCGGATTTTTCATATAGTCGGCGTTGACAAATTTTTTCACAGCTTGTGACTCTGTAATTGCATTCTTTCTTCTATCAGATATCAGCTGTTACTTTTAGCTTGCTTTAGAAAAAAAATGTAAAAAAAGTATATTTGATTAAAGTTCATTTTAAGTTTTAGTAAAAATGCATTTACTTTCTTTTAAAAAATCCGCAATTACTTTTTGGGCAACCAATAGCTTCGGCCGGGCCCGCCATCATGGATCGGATTTTTTTAACTTCTTTACCCGATATCTCTTTATGGACAAATAAAGTATAATGGAAAAAAAATTGTTTTGATATTGGAACTATACCTGGTTAAGGACCGATTCTAACCATATTTGGCTTGGATGTTGGAGACCATAGTAGAAGCTATTGTGAAAAATTTCAGCCAAATCGGATAAGAATTGCGCCCTATAGGGGCTCAAGAAGTAAAATCGGGAGATCGGTTAATGTGGAAGCTACATCAAGTTATGGACGGATTCAGACCTTACTTGGCATAGTTGTTAGAAGTCACAGAAACAGCCACTGTGCAAAATTTCAGCCAAATGCGATAAACATTACGACTGACGAGGACCAAGAAGTAAAATCGGGAGATCGATTTCAATGGGAGCTATATCAGGTTATGTACCGATATAGACCATGTTTATGTAGAAAACGCTGCATTGGCAGTATTTCTGCATAAACGTCGCTCAACCCCGCATTTTACGGCGATCATCTCGGTCTTTCCTCCTTTGGGTTCTGGGTGCTCTTTTTCTTCTTTTCGTTTTCCTTTTGGATATTCACTAATATTTTCGTATTTGACCGGCTTGCAGCACTCGCGCAACGAAAAAGAGCTTCCAGAACACAAGTGGTGACATTTTAGTGTTATTTTTTTATATATAAGCAAGACACTTTATTTTCACAAAAGTTGAATAGAAATAAAATCATTGTGAAATTTAAACTATCCCGGAGTTTGCTAAATATTATGAAACGAATTAACATAAAAAGGCAAATCTTGTTCAAAAGGCGCTGTGTGTGTGTGCTCCTTTTTTTACTCAACTGGTGGTGCCACGGCCAGAGACGGTGCGTCGTGATTACTAAAAGGCAAAAGAACCGTGCAGGCGAGGTAGTCGAAGATTGCGTCCAAGACTACACTCTGGAAAGGTTGGCTGTTCGAGCCAACACACCATAATTGTCACGTATGTTGAAAGTCCTAGTAGAAGTCGTTGTGCAGTTTCAGCCAAATCAGATTAGAACTGCTTCCTCTAGGGGCTTTAGAAGTGCATTCAGGAAATCGGTTTATATGGGAGCTACATCATGTTATTGACCGATCCAGAAAATATTTGCCATGTAAGTTAATCATCAAGGCCACAATGCAAAATGTCAACCAAAACGAACAGGCAATAAGCCCCCTAAAGGCTTAAGAGTAAAATAGGAAATTCGGTTTATTGAGGAGCTTTATCAGGTTTTGTACCGATTCAGACCATACTTTGCACATCTAGAGCTTCAAGAAGTCAAGACCCAAGATCGGTTTATATGGCAGCTATATCAAAACATGGACCGATTAAAACCATACTTTGCGTAGTTATTGGAAGTTCTACCAAAACACTATGTTCAAAATTTCAATAAAATCGGATAAGAATTGCGCCCTCTAGAGGCTCAAGAAGTTAAGACCCAAGATCGGTTTATATGGCAGCTACATCAAAACATGGACCGATTTAAACCATACTTAGCGTAGTTGTTGGAAGTGCTACCAAAACACTATGTTTAAAATTTCAATAAAATCGGATAAGAATTGCGCCCTCTAGGGGCTCAAGAAGTCAAGACTCAAGATCGGTTTATATGGCAGCTATTTCAAAACATGGACCGATTTAAACCATACATAGCGTAGTTGTTGGAAGTGCTACCAAAACACTACGTGCAAAATTTCAATAAAATCGGACGAGAATTGCGCCCTCTAGAGGCTCAAAAAGTCAAGACCCAAGATCGGTTTATATGGCAGCTATATCAAAACATGGACCGATTTGGTCCATTTACAATACCAACCGACCTACCCTAATAAAAAGTATTTGTGCAAAATTTCAAGCGGCTAGATTTACTCCTTCGAAAGTTAGCCTGCTTTCGACATATACAGGGTGGCTGATGAAAGCCGCTACCAAAAAAAAATGTAATAACTTTTTTTCTATTTAATAATAATAATTTAATAATTAATTTAATTAATTAATTAATTAATTTAATTAATAATAATTTAATAATTAATTTAATAATTTAATTTAACATGAATAAAAGAAAAATGTATTCCATACACCGAAAAAAAAATGTAGCAATATTCATCATTGTAGCAATATTCATCAGCCACCCTGTAGATGGACGGACGGACAGACGGACGGAGATGGGTAGATCGACATAAAATGTCACGATGATCAAGAATATATGCACTTAAGACGAATATTTCGAGTAGTTACAAACATAATGACGAAATTAGTATACCCCCATCCTATGGTGGAGTGTATAAAAATTTAAGGGGGTGCCAAAACGCACGGTTTCAAATTTCATCAAAATCGGAAGAAAAAATTCTCCTTTTATACTCTATTTCGGGAGATCGGTCTATGTGGCAGCTATATCCAAATATGGTCCGATTAAGAAGATATTCAACAAAAAAGTTCAGAAGGGTACCGGAACTAGCAGTGCCAAATTTCATCGAAATAGTATGAAAAATGCTCCTTTTATAGGCTCATTACACAATATCGGAATATCGGTATATATGGGAGCTATATCCAAATATGGTCTGATTTGTACCACATTTGACAGGAATGGGTAGGGGTCTACCAGAACACACTGTGCCAAATTTCATCGAATTCGGGTAATAAATGGATATTTTATGGCCTCTATACCCTATATTGGAAGATCAAGTGGTCTAACTAAGGGCAGCTATATACAAATATAGTGCGATCTTAACCGCAGAAACTTCACAGAAATGAATAGGGGTCTACCAGAACTCACTGTGCCAAATTTCATTGAAATCGGATGAAAAATTACCAATTTATTGCCTTAAAACTTTAAGTCTGGAGATCGGTCTATATAGTGGCTTAACATAACTAAAATCCGACTTTATGAGATCAGAAGGTCAGGGTTATATACAAAGCATACGAAATCATCAAAAATTATTTGGAACATTTTGTATACTCAAGATATCTGCCAGTTTGATATTTTCCAACCCTATTGGGCCCACAATAACTACTGTTACGAGTTCCAACAACTCCGCAAAGTATAGTGCAAATCAGTATCAACCCATAGTGGAGGGCATAATAAAACTCCAAAAAATTTGCTTGAAATCCAAAACTTACATACACAGAAGTTGCAACTGCTGTGGCCACTCATTATACCAACAAAGGAATAGAATCAAAAACTCCCATTCATTAATCATGTCGAAATATTTTCTTTGAAGTCAATGTATGCAAGTAACAGGAACCAATGAATGGCAAGATGGGACTCCAAGTATCCCATTTGACTCCACTTGCATCAAAGGCAGAACTTTTCCATAAACATAATGGCGAAAACCCATAGCAATTTGTTGACATTATAAATGATATAGCCATTAATATGCAAATTGGATTCCTTTGACATAAATCTTGTCAAACAACAGGAACTCAGAAAGTTCCAGCAGTGTGTTCTGGTTCAAATTTCTCGCTTCATATGCTATGCAGTTTTTTTTTTTGTTGTCTTTTTTGTTTGGTGGATAAGCGTTAAATGTTTGTGGTCCCAAAAGTCTTACGCCAGTGACCATGGATGGTGTGACCAACACGAAAAATGTATGCGTGTCACATACGTCCCTCCACCCACACACATGTGGGTGAAAATCCTTATTGTTGTCATAGAGTAGCCAGCACTATGTGTGGGAAAGTACAAAAACAAAATTATTAATGTGACAAAAACTGGTAGAGGAAACTTAAATGGATGTGCAAATGTGGCCTTCAAAGGATATGGAGGCAATAAAAAAAATTATGAACATAAATTACAATGGGATTATTATGTAAATTGTCATTCCTTTGAAGTTTTTCACACCAAATAATAGGAGAGCAGTAACGTTGAGAGCCCAATTAAGCGGTTATGTCTGATGGTAGAGAAAATATTTTTTAGACAAAAGTTTTTTCGTAGGAACCATTTGTAACAGGGGCTTACATACAAGTCGATTTTTATCATTATGAAAACATATGCAAAGTTTACACTGAACTACATTTTTTTAACTCATATTAGGGCTTACTATTAAGATTAGAATTAAGTTTTTTATTAAACGTTTTTTTTATTGAGTAATTAGTATACATGCTGAATATTTTGAATGTTAATCGACCAAATGTGGCTTATGAACAACAGCAACGAGCAGCATATTGAGCAGCTTGGACGAGAGCGGATGGTAAACTCGGAAAGTCTCAATTTTTAAAGTTTCTATACAAAAATGCTGGTATGTTCAATGACAAAATTCATTAGAGCAAAACACAAATGGCTGCCAGGTACAAGAAAACGCAGGACGGTAGGACGACGAAAACCCTGTGGGCGGATCCAGATCGTGAAAAGGCGAGGCTTTTACTGAAAAGAAGTAAGATGGAGGTCAATACAGTTATTGGTATCATGACGGGACACATAGGACTACAACCTCACCAGACATGAACAAACTTAGGGGAGTGGATGGATTAAGGATTTTGTAAGAAGCACGGAATTCCTAACTTAAAATTGTCTTTTTCCAGCTTACTTTTTAGTTTTTAGAACACACAACAAGCCGATTACTGGCTTAGGTGTATGTTCATAGTGGCATGGGGCGGATTAATATGCACCTTATTTTCAACCTACACTTTTACGAAAAATAAAATAAAAATTTAAAATATCATAAAACCAAAACTACTAAAGACATCTTTCTAATTTTTCACAAATATGTAGATGAATATCTTTAAAAAAAAATTATTAAAAATTTTGGCCACATTTCTTGATTAAAACACCCAAAATCCCCACACTGGGGAAAGATGTTTGCAAAATTTTCATTTTTTAGTCAAATCTCCGTAGAGATCTCAATCCTTGGATGGCACAAAAAATGTTTTGCATGTAATTATTTATTACATAGGGCAATAAAAATGTGTTGTAAAGTTCTGGGTCTCAGCTTTGCGTTTTGAGAACTCAAAGGGTTTTTACAGTTTTTTTTTTTTTTTTTTTTTAAAAGCCAATATTGTACTTCACAGATCTCCTATTAGAGTTAACACAATTTATAAAAATTACACATAAAACGCATCTACATTAAGTTTTCTTTATAGTGCAGTAAGCAAAATTGATAATGCTGGGCCAAGTTTTTTGAAAGGAGACGAAACAATGAAATTACCTTTTTTTTAAAAAAATTTCAAAAAATAACTTTTATCACATTTTTTGATTTGTAACTCGCATAACTGCCCGAAGAATTGGACCTTAGCATATATCGCGATATAAAAATAGTAAATTTTATTAGCTTTGCAAATCAGTTAAAAATTTCAAATCGGTTTAGAAATGCTTTCACATGCAACAAAATAAAAGACCAGCCTCTGCGAAAATTTCAAAAAAAAATGTTTAGTCCAATTTCTTGGATACTTTAAAAGATATCCCCCACATTTAGGACAGTTTTTTGTACTTTTTAAGTACTGCAAAAAAAAAATGAAAATCGGACCATAAATGCGTTTTTGACTGCCCGAACAAAATTTTATATGACCGAGGTGACCAACGTTGAAGGCCCATTAATTGGCCCCTGGGACTTCTAGGCCCTGAAACTTTGCATATAAACTGGATGATGCCTTAGCTATAACCATGCAAAATTTCTTCAAGATATCTCTATCCGTTCTAAAATGGCTTATTTACATTTTTTTTCGCATCCCACTGTGCAACGCCTCATCATCTTCCCCGCATGAACATGCTAAAGGGTGATTTTTTTGAGGTTAGGATTTTCATGCATTAGTATTTGACAGATCACGTGGGATTTCAGACATGGTGTCAAAGAGAAAGATGCTCAGTATGCTTTGACATTTCATCATGAATAGACTTACTAACGAGCAACGCTTGCAAATCATTGAATTTTATTACCAAAATCAGTGTTCGGTTCGAAATGTGTTCATTCACCGTAACGTTGCGTCCAACAGCATCTTTGAAAAAATACGGTCCAATGATTCCACCAGCGTACAAACCACACCAAACAGTGCATTTTTCTGGATGCATGGGCAGTTCTTGAACGGCTTCTGGTTGCTCTTCACTCCAAATGCGGCAATTTTGCTTATTTACGTAGCCATTCAACCAGAAATGAGCCTCATCGCTGAACAAAATTTGTCAAAATTTGAACACATTTCGAACCAAACAATGATTTTGGTAATAAAATTCAATGATTTGCAAGCGTTGCTCGTTAGTAAGTCTATTCATGATGAAATGTCAAAGCATACTGAGCATCTTTCTCTTTGACACCATGTCTGAAATCCCACGTGATCTGTCAAATACTAATGCATGAAAATCCTAACCTCAAAAAAATCACCCTTTATTACTTGCCCCACCGATGTTATATAAGTGAGCTCGTAGTCCTATGTGTCTAGCCATAATACCAATAGCTATACTGACCTCCTTCTTACTTAGTTTCAGTAATAGCCTTGTCTTCTCACGATCTGGATCCTCCCATAGGATTTTCGCCGTCCTCCCTACCGTGGCGCTGTTCCACAGGGTTGAATGAGCATTCGTCGCCCACGCCCTTAACTAGGACTGCGTCGATCCGAAAGACTTCGGGTTCACCAAGTTTATTCCTTCACTGCCGAATCCTCTGCCCTTTCATGCCCCCGTGCTCCATTATGGGCCGGTACCCAAACGATGCGGATTTTGCCATCCTAAGAGAAGGAGTTAATCTCCTTCTTACACTGCAAGACTTTTCGTGACCTTACCATCCTGGTTGTTATTGCCCTTATGGCAATTTTATTGTCCGTAAAAATGTTGACACTCGACGTCCTCCCGTTAGCACTACACCACCACACGCATACCATGATCGCCCGAATTTCCGCCTGCAGGAACGTATTAAGGTCAGGCAGTCTTAAACAGATCTCAGTCCCTGGGTTCTCAACGTGGACCCCCAGGACCACTCTATCCTCTAGCTTTGATCCATCCCTGTAACATGATGTGATTATTGGTAGTTGATATGGTTCAGTACAGAAACTTTGTTCCGGGTCGTCAAAGGCTCCTGAATTAAAGCAATATGAATCTAGACCTTGCTGATTTTCTCCATCAGAGCGTGAGTAGCTGTCCCGCTCCGGAGGAGGTTTATATGGATGACCCTAATCATTGGTCTTTCATTATATGGGCTTCTTGGAAATGGGTGATTGTCTGCTCCCTGTTCTTTAGGCTGCATTGAGTTTCCCGTCACATCACTGCCTGATGTTTTAATATTAGAATCTTTGCCTATCATAGTCTTCCGAATCTTGAGAAAGTCGGCAATGGTTCCATTGTCGGGTCCCTGTTCGTTAGGCTGTATTTAGTCTATCGTCTCTGGCCTGCACTGGAAACATCTTGTTTCCATACTAGGATCTTGCCTATACTAGTCTTCCAAATCTTGAGTAAATGGGCTTCTTGGGAGTAGGTTATGGTCTCATCGTCGGCTCCATGTGCATTAAGCTGTATTGAGTTCTCTGCCTCTGAACTGCCTGATGTCTCAGCATTAGGATCTTTACTTACCCTAGTCGTCCTAATCTAGAGAAAGTCGTTGAAAGTCGTTCCTTCGTCGGCTTCATGTGCATTAGGCTGTGTAAGGTCTCTCGCTCCTGCACTATCTGATGTTTTAGTATTAGAATCTTTGCTTATCCTACTTACTTACTTTAATTGGTTATGACAGAACATTTGTTCCACTAGCCAAACGTAGACTAGCGTTCCAAGCGCCTCGATCTTCTCCGCTCTTTCTAAAATCTCTGACTCCAACTTCCGTGTTTGCCTTCAAAAGACTTCTTTGCTGGAGCTTCTTCATCCATTCTGACAACATGACCTAGCCAACGCAGCCGTTGTATTTTGATACGTGTAACAATGCTATCGTCGTCGTAGAGCTCATACAGAGAGAATCGGTATTTGTCTCGCCGTCGGCCACCTGTCCGTTAGGTGGAATTGAGTGTCATGCAACTGTACCGCCTGATGGCGCAATATGAGCAAATTTGCCTATCCTGGTCTTCCTAATCTTCAAAAAGGACGACCATGGTCCCGTAGTACGCCATGCCTTTAGTCTTAGACAAACTTGTAACGAACCTGGATCAATGCCCACGACAAGGAGAGTTCCTTCGTCCTTCTCCTCCCTGTTGAAAACCGCCCATTTCTCCACGACCAAATCTTGATTTTGCTTGTTTAAGACCTTTATCATGCGTTTTGTCGCGATTTCGCCCACCACATCCATGATGAAGACCGTCGGGTTTGTGAGCTGTGGGATGTTCATCTTTCTCACAAGGTCGAGCGTTGCGCCCCAGGGAGTGTAGATGTTTGCAACGAACTCTTTGACAGTATCAATACATTCCGCCGACACAAAGCGCAGCGTTAAGAAGTCCCATCTATATTCGCAGCTCATAATTCGTATGGGTGGACCCCTTTCAGGGTTCAACACATGTTCGATAACCCGTTCGTTTATCAAATGCCTCACCTGAGACCGACGATCTGAAGGAATCCTACCGGATGCACAGCCGATATTGATGACTGCATAAGTCAGCTCATCTCTGTTGTGCTTCCTTGCCACTCAGGTGTAAGAGGGCGACTCCTTACCTTTTTGTCAACCATTTTCCCCTTTCGCGATGGCTGTAGTGTCGTTTTGGAAGTCACAGTCCCCTATGAAGACTCGGGGGCCTTGCGTGCTTCCAACGATCCTGTTTCAACTTTGTCTACCTCCACAGGACACAGTCTGGAGTCTTCATTGCGGGAGGGCTGGCTTTGTCTTCCCTGCGTACTTGAAACGGGGAGCTCATTTTCTTCTTCAGCGTCTTGGCAGTGTTATGCTCTTCGGGAGATTTAATTCCTTTTCCAGCTTCCGTAGAAGTATCTGGAATGGCAGTTCTATCCCTTCCACCATGGTGTGCTTTCAACCTATTGCGCTGCCGGCAAACACTCTTCTGTTTCCTTCGTCGTGCACCGGATTGCCTTCTCGGTCTGTTTGTGAACTTAGCAAAGCCATCTTGTCATCTCGTTATCCTCATATCTTGAATTGGCTGCGATGACTGGTTCATTGACATTGTCGCTGTCTGATTCTGAATCGGAAACACCACATTTACTTAAAGGCTGGGGACGCACTGTGCATCGCCCTGGTTTATCCGTCTTTTCCTCATTTGTTAGACTGACGACTGGTTGTGCGCTTGAAGCAACACTCTCGACTACAAGTGCCAAGGCACCCACACCTATAGGAGGGGAAGACAACATGCTACGGTCTGATGCCACCACCGCAAAACAATTTGAAAATTTTAGCTAAATCTGCCAAAAAAAATTTTGCGTTCATATCGGGAGATCGGTTTGTATGGGCTATATCAGGTTATAGACCGATTTGAACCGTACTTGGTACAGTTGTAGTCATAATAGAACACTAAATGCAAATTTCAGCCAAATCGGATAAAAATTGCGGCTTTCAGGCGATCAAGAAGTCAATTCGACAGATCGGTTTATATGGACGATTTATCTGGACCTTATTTTGGACCGTACTTGACACAGTTGATGGTAGTCGCAACAGAACACCTCATGCAAAATTTAATCCAAATCGGGCATAAATTGCGGCTTTCAGGGGCTCAATAAGTCAAATCAGGAGATCGGTATACAAATTTGTAGTCCCAACGACCCAAAAACGGTATATTTGTCACAAATCGTTGCAAGTATTTATCGCATAAAGCATTTGCTTTTATCGTAAACAAAGTCCAAGTTTTTCAGAAAAAAAGTTTAATTGGCAATAATGTCCTCTAATTTTTTTGCGTGTATCCCTGGATTTGACTTCTTGAGGGTCTACGAGAAGCATAAATTTGTCTACAAAATCCATTGTGGTGGGTACCCATGACTCGGTACCCATGATTCGGTCTGCCCAAATTTGACACCCATGACTCGGTACCCATGATTCGGTCTACCCAAATTTTACACGTTTTTGCTAGTTTTGAAATCTCATTCGCAAATTTTGAAAAATTCTCCCCCATTGTTCGTTACTTAATCGCTCTCTTACGAAAAGTTTTTTTTCTTTGTTTGCATTAGAATAACTGTAAAACTAAAAATATTTTCAATCTCCGCAGGCAAATCAAATATTTGACCATGGAAAACACCTTTCGCAGCCAAGGCACCTTAACCAAATAACATTAGCATAGCACCGGATATGCAACGGAAGCAAGAAAGGAAAAACTTTCTAACAATTTCCATTTCACTATGTCGGTGTGGAACACATTGCGCAATCTAAGCAAACATACACACACACACACCCCCAGACAAACCCTAATGATAAACCACAAAAATGAAATTTCCATTTTTAAGAGGCTATCAGGTTACACAAGACACAACAAATTAATTGAGAACCCAAAGGTAGTCAGTCAGTCAGTCCATCATTCGTCATTCCACCATAACAACTTTAGATTCTGTCTGTCTGTCTGTCCTTCCCTATCTGAATCCCTTAATGATAATGTGTGAGTATTTGTGTAAAAATTGAAAATGCATCGGTAAACAAATAACACGTGCCCAAGACAAGGTCTTTGAGTGCACGCATGCGCTGCATAGATCACATGTTCTAGTTTTCCATTTTTTATGGTCAATAAATAAATTCTCTGCTTGAGAGCTGTTTTGTTATTTTCCTTTTATTCTCCGTTTACTTTTACTTAAAAGAGTGATGAAAACAAAAACAAATAAACAGCAATGAATGAAAATAAAATTGAAAATTTTTTTTCATTCTATGGGGATTCAGATCCATGATGATGAGTGCAACAAAGAAAAATTAAGGATATCAAGTTATTGGAGTAAACTCCTGCTGTTGTTGTCGCTGTTGCCACACATCACTAATGGTGCGGTGGGAGGGGAAACACAAGGTGTTTTTTTCTCGTTAATTTCAGTCTGCCCCTCACAACACAGATGACGGTAGAGTGGTAAAAAACGGAAAAGATTTTCTTTTGTTCTTGGCAACTTCCTGCAAATGATGAGTGAAATTTTTGATACTGCTGTAGATATTGAGCTGCAGATATTCGAGATGAATTTTGAAAAAAAATCCTGTAAATTAATAAATTTTCTAATGGAAGATAAAGGTCCCTTATTATAAAGGTCCCTTAACACCGTCTTGTTCAAACCACATGTCATGCAAGTCAAGATCTTGCATTTCGGTCAAAAAAAAAAATGGGATATCATCCCACGGTAGCGCTCACCATTCATAGTTACGTTTCGATTCGCATCATCTTTGAAGAAGTACGCTCCAGTGATGCCAACAGCCCATAAACCACAAAAAATTGTGACATTTTCTGAATGCATTGGTAAAAAATGCAAATTTTGCCCATGAACATTCCCCTAAGGAACAGGGGCAAACTTCTCACATATCAATGAGTGCAGTAAGATTCAAGTTAAAGCGCCTCCTTTTTATAGCCGAGTCCGAACGGCGTGCCGCAGTGCGACACCTCTTTGGGGAGAAGTTTTACATAGCATAGTACCTCACAAATGTTGCGAGCATTTGGAGGGGAAAACCACCGCTGAAAATTTTTCTGATGTTTTCGCCAGGATTCGAACGCAGGCGTTTAGCGTCATAGGCGGACATGGTAACCTTTGCGCTACGGTAGCATTGGTAGCTCTTGCAATAATACAAGCTGATCTTCACTCCAAAATCAACAATTCTGCTTATTTACGTACCCAATGAGCCAAAAATGAGCGGACCCTCCCTTTACCCCCATTTTCAGAAACGCCAGATTTCGAAAACGGAAATGCACCGATTTAAGCAACATTTTATACGCCACCTTATGGTACCCCAAAAACACGAAATTTGTATAAAATGTTGGGGTCAAATAACTTGGGGGGACGTCCCATAACAAAACCCACTCGAACGGACATGTTTCCCGATTGGGACAATATGGGTATCAAATGAAAGGTATTTAAGAGTAGAGTGCGAACTTGGCATGAAATGGAGCCCTAAGTGCAGGGGCAGGGTCCCCCACCCCCAAAAACACCACCTAACAGGAAACTTTACCGATTTAGGCAAATGGGTATCAAATGATAGGTATATAAAAGTAGAGGAGCAATAAGACATACAAATTATTTCCTTGATGTCTGAGGGGCCTTCCCACGCCAAACCCACCAGCAGAACATATTTATCGATTGGGACAGTATGATACGCAAATGAAAGGTATTTGGTAGTTAAATACCAACATGGTATTAAACATGGGGTTCAAGTACCTAAGGAGCGTCCCAAGCCCAAAAACCGTCCCAAAAGTGGACCGATCGGGACAATATGGGACTCAAATAAAAAATATTTGAGAGTAGGGTATGAATATGATACTTAAAATTGGGTCTAAGTACCTAGGGAGCCGTCCCAAGCCCAAAACCGTACCAAAAATACTGTTAAAAAATCAAGTAAGACCGATGGAGACAGTATGGGACAAAATGGGAAAGATTTTCGGGAGTAGAATACGAAAATGGATACACGTACCTAGGGCTTGGTAGTACTGCCCAAAAAAAAAGGTGGACCGTTCGGGACAATATCGGACTCCAATGAAAGGTATTCGGAAGTAGGGTATGAATATGATATAATAAATTGGATCCAAGTTTCTAGGGAGCCGCCCAGATCTAAACTATTGCCCAAGATAAAATGTAAACCGATCGGTACAATATGGGACTCAAATGAAGAGTATTTGAGAGAAGTGTGTGAATATGATATCTACAATTGAGTTCAAGTACCTAGGGAGCCGTCCCAAGCCCAAAACCGTCCCAAAAATACTGTTAAATCAAGGAAGACCGATGGAGACAGTATGGGCCAAATGGGAAAGATTTTCGGGAGTAAAATACGAAAATTGATACAAGTACCTAGGGCTTGGTAATACTGCCCAAAAAAAAAGGTGGACCGTTCGGGACAATAACGGACTCCACTGAAAGGTATTCGGTTGCCTAAAAAGTAATTGCGGATTTTTCATATAGTCGGGGTTGACAAATTTTTCCACAGCTTGTGACTTTGTAATTGCATTCTTTCTTCTGTCAGTTATCAGCTGTGACTTTTAGCTTGCTTTAGAAAAAAAGTGTAAAAAAAGTATATTTGATTAAAGTTCATTCTAAGTTTTATTAAAAATGCATTTACTTTCTTTTAAAAAATCCGCAATTACTTTTTGGGCAACCCAATATTTGAGAGTAGAGCATGAATATGATATTTAAATTGGATTCAAGTATCTAGGGAACCGCCCCAGACCTAAAACAATTGCCCAAGATTTAATGTAGACCGATCGGTACAATATGGGACTCAAATGAAGGGTTTTTGAGAGAAAAGTATGAATATGATATCTTAAATTGGGTTCAAGTACCTAGGGAGCCGTCCCCGCACCAAAAGTACTCCCAAGAAACAAAGTGGACCGATGGGGACAATATAGGACCCAAATGAGAGGTTTTCGGGAGTGGAATACAAATTTGGTGTCAAAAATTGGATCCAAGTACCAAGGGCGTCGCCCAAAGGGTACAGTCCAAAATAAGGGCGTCGCCAAAAGGGTACAGCCCAAACCAATTAAGAGCGTGCTAAGTTCGGCGGGGCCGAATCTTATATACCCTCCACCATGGATCGCATTTATCGAGTTCTATGCGCGGTATCTCTTTTTAGACAAACAAAGAATATTGAATAAGAACTGTTATGCTATTGGAGCTATATCAAGTTATAGTCCGATTCGGACCATAAATAAATGCTGAACATTGTAGAAGTCATTGTGTAATATTTCAGTTTATTCGGATAAGAATTGTGCCTTGTTGGGGCTCAAGAAGCAAAATCGGGAGATAGGCTTATATGGGAGCTGTATCAAGCTATTGATCGATTCAGACCATATTAGACAAGTATGTTGAAGGTCATGAGAGAAGCCGTTGTACAAAATCTCTTCCAAATCGAATGAGAATTGCGCCCTCTAAAGGCTCAAGAATTCAAGATCCCAGATCGGTTTATATGACAGATATACCAAAACATGGACCGATTTGAACCATATTTAGCGCAGATGCTGGAAGTCGTAACAAAACACTTCATGCGAAATTTCAGCTAAATTGGATGAAAATTGCGCGCTCTATTGGATCAAGAAGTCAAGATCCAAGATCGGTTTGTATGACAGCTATACCAAATTATGAACCGATTTGATTCATATTAAACACAATTCTTGGAAGTGATACCAAAACACCGTATGCAAAATTTCAGTCAAATCGGACGAGAATTGCGCCCTCTAGAGGCTCAAGAAGTCAAGACCCAAGATCGGTTTGTATGGCAGCTATATCAAAACATGGACCGATTTGAAGCTGGAAGTCGTAACCAAACACCTCATGCAAAATTTCAGCCAAATTGGATGAGAATTGCGCGCTCTACTGGCTCAAGAAGTTAAGACCCAAGATCGGTTATTATGGCAGCTATACCAAGTTATGAACCGATTTGATTCATATGAACCGATTGTGAACCGATTTGATTCATTTCATGTTGGAAGTGATACCAAAACACCACGTGCAAAATTTCAGTCAAATCGGAAGAGAATTGCGCCCACCGGAGGCTCAGGAAGTCAAGACCCAAGATCGGTTTATATGGCAGCTATATCAAAACATGGACCGATTTGGTCCATTTACAATCCCAACCGGCCTACACTAATAAAAAGTATCGATCGGTCCAAAAGTGGACCGATCGCGACAATATGGGAGGGACTCCAAGGAAAGGTATTTAGAGTACGAGTATGATTATCGAATATTAAAAATTGGGTGTAATTACCAAGGGGCAGCCTAAAAACCGTCCTAAGGGGCATATTGGACGAACATGATAATATGGACTCAAATAAAAGGTATTCGCGGGTAGACTACGAATCTTATATATAAAAATCAATTTGTGTTTGTTTGTAGATTTGTTTGTTTGCTTGTTTGTATGTTTGTGTGTTACTTATAGACTCAGAAACGGCTGAACCGATTTTCTTGAACTTTTCACAGATGGTGCATAATGACACCATGGTGAAAATAGGTTACCTAATTTTTTGAGATCTGAAGGGGGGCGGACCCTCCCCCTTACCCTAATTTTCAGAAACGCCAGATCTCGGAGATGGGTGGTGCGATTTAAGCGAAATTTTGTGTGCTCCCATATAGTACCCTAAAAATAAAAATTTGGTACCCAAATTTCGGATGGGTTACCTAGGGGGACCGCCCCACCCCTAAAACCTACCAAACATATATTTAAACCAATCACGACAATATGGGACTCAAATGAAAGGAATTTAGGATAAGAAAACGTATCTGATATCCAATCGTCGGACCAAGTGTTAGGAGGACCACCCCAAGCCTCAAAACACCTCTAAATTGGACATATTTACCGACCATGGCAATATGGGACTCAAATGAAAGGTATTTGCGAGTAGAATACGAATCTGATATCCAAATGTGGGATCACGTTTCTGGGGGTCCACCCCTTCCCCAAAACACCCCCCAAACTGGACTTATTAACTGACCATGGGAATAAGGGGCTTAAATGAAAGGTATTTGAGTGTAGAATACGAATCTGATATCCAAATATGAGACCAAGTGTTTGAGGGGCCGTCTCTCACCAAAAACATTCCCCAAAGGAGACAAATTTACGACCATAGCAATATGGAGCTCAAATAAAAGGTCTGCGGGAGTAAAGCACGAATTTGATAACAATATTCGGGAAAAGTCTCTATGGGGCCACCCCACCCTTACAACACCACCCAAATAGTAAGTATTTGCTGACAATTGCATTATGAGGCTCAAATAAGAGGGTTTTTAATATGGAACACGAATCCGATATATATTTTCAATGCCAACTCACTGAGTGGCGGCCCATCCCACAAAACACCCCCCAAACCGGTCATGTTTGCCGACTATGGAAATATGGGGCTCAAATTAAAGGTATGTGGGAGTAGACCACGTATCTGATATCAACATTAGGACCCAAGTGTCTAGCGGCCCATTAGGGCCCAAACGTCCCACCAACATAACAACTTCCAAGTATGACGTATTTGTTCACCAAGACAATTTGGGTCTTAAAGAGAGGGGAACTAAATATTCATAGTTTTTAGGGCCAATACCTCAAACCGGACATATTTGCTGACTTTTGCAATAAGAAGTTTAAATGAGATTAGAAAACGAATTTCATATCCAATATTGAGGACAATGGCAATATGGGGTTCAAATAAATGATACATAGATATATGAGAATAGAGCACGTTGCTGATATATTTTCCGGGCTTAGTGTTTGGGGGACCACCCCAATCCCCAAAACACCCCTAAATCGGGCATATTTACCGGGCATATGTCAATGTAGAGCTTATTTGAAAGGAATTGGGGAATAGAGCAAGAATTGATAACCATTTTCGCGACCAATTTTCAGGGTGTCTACCCCTTTCCCAAAATACCCCACAAACACCAATTTTTTTGTGACCATCGCAATATGGGGCTCAAATACAAGTGTTTGGGAGTAGAATACTTATTTGATATCCAAATTTAGGACCATGTATTTAGGGCATCATACCTTTCCCAAAACACCCCCAAAGGGAAAAACATTTTTTGACCATGCCAATATGTGGCTCAAACGAAAGGTATTTGCGATTAGAAAACGAATTTGATAACCTATTTTGGGGCCATGTGTTTGGGGGACGCCTCATCCTGTAAACTCCTCTTAAGCCAATGGCAATATGGGGTTTAAATAATTGCTATTTGAGAGAAGAGCACGATGCTGATATTTTTCAGGGCCAAGTATCTAGGGGACAACCTCTCCCCCGAAAACACCACTAAATCAGACATCATGAGAAAATCGGGCTGAAATGAAGTATTTTAATAATGGAGTACACCTTATATCCAAACTTAAATTCGTAGACCAATAAAGGTCATATGAGATTCAGATAAAGGCACTTATATTGTTAACAGTTTAACAATATAAGTTCAGCGATATACTATTGGGTTGCCCAAAAAGTAATTGCGGATTTTTTAAAAGAAAGTAAATGCATTTTTAATAAAACTTAGAATGAACTTTAGTCAAATTTTTTTACACTTTTTTTCTAAAGCAAGCTAAAAGTAACAGCTGATAACTGACAGAAGAAAGAATGCAATTACAGAGTCACAAGCTGTGAAAAAATTTGTCAACGCCGACTATATGAAAAATCCGCAATTACTTTTTGGGCAACCCAATATTTTCATAGCAAGGTATTTCACTAAAAGCTTTTTAATTGTCGAAAATAAATATTCCAAGGAAACTTTTGTTCCATATAAAGTAAAAGAAGGCGCAGCGGAGCGGGCCCGGGTCAGCTAGTATGGCATAAAACAAGATTCAAGTGATTGGAGGTTGCCTACCCCTCAAAACACCTTTCCAAATGACATTATTTGTCAATCATGGCTATATGGATTCGATTTTCGATCACAGTTTAAGAGCTTCCCCTAACCCTTTATGACAGAGTTCAATATTTGTAAGTCCCAAGTAAACTTTAAGGTCAATATGGTTACATCTGAAAGAAAAAACCAACAACGAAAAAATTTCGTGAAACAAACCAGGAACAACTTTTTTTTCATTTAAAAGATTCATCTCGCATAAGGGGCAAAGAAGTCAAAGAACATGTACCACACACACCGCAAGGCAAATAAACCAGCGAAGATGTTACATTGGCTGGTAGTAAGACAAGTCAATGCAGTTAAATTTCTATACACAGAGAGAGAGAGAGAGAGGGAGAGATACCAACCAAATGCAAGAAGAAAACTTCAAATCATTGGAAAACAAATAAAACTGAGCATAAAGTCCCACAGAACTCCAATGGTCGAGGAAAAGAAAAGAAAGGAGGAAGAGAGAGAGAGAGAGAAAAGAAAGATGAAGAAGCAGAAGGCTTATCATAGTTTATAACGTGGTAGTACTGCTTCCTGGTATTGACCTGTATTTGGGTCACTCGAACTTGTTTTGCGGTTGAAAACAAGAAACGGTCATAAAAATCCAAACGAACGGAGACAGCGCAAGCGCAACAGAAACCCAACTCCGTTTAAGAAGAAAACGATGCTTTTGTGATAACTTAGCTTTTGGGAGTTTTCGTGGCGATCACACAAGTAAAAAACACAAAACCATTGTAAAAGAATTGACTTTGGGAAAACGAGGAACACATCACCGCAGTCAACCTTAAGGCAGAACTACGTTTTGAGAAATGTTTTTCCCTGGTATATGAAGAAATTTCTTTCTTCTATACCAAAAAAAATTTACCTTTTTTTTGGTGGGAAGAAAAAAAAAGTTTTTCATTTGTAATTTAACACTTCTTTCTTTGTTTTGTTTAATGCCAATTTTTTTCGCCACCTTGCCTGATTTTTCAATAGTCATTAACGAGGTTATTTTTATAGCGGACCAGCGCTGCCTCCCCTGGCATTGGCAACCACATCTCGCTGACTATGCTGGCTCAGTGGTTCGTTGGTTGATTGTTTGATCGCAGGGGGGTAGTGCTGCTCATTGTGCTGCGTGTAAACAAATCCCCCCAGTTATGGCCAAGACCAAGAACTCAGCAGTCAGCAGTACTTGACAATTCCGTTGATTTTGCACAAAAGCCAGCCCAAAACCCATTACCACACAACTAAGCTAAGCTCAGCTCAGCTCCGCAGAACAAAAAAAAAAGAAGGCAATAACGAAGAGATACCACCGCAACATTTTTTTTTGCGATTCACCAAAAAAAACACCACTATACTGCTGACCTACATTCGCGTCTAGTTGGCAAAAACGATATTTAAAATAATTTTTGTTGTGCAAATAAAAGAAAAACACACTACTCAAAACACTTGAATATTAATATAAAAAAATTTGCAAATGAAACATAATTACGAGGCTGATTTTCTCAAGTGGCTAATTTAGCAGAATCAAGTCAAGAACGAAAGCCGACATTTTGTTGCTAACTCTAGATGATGAGGTAATATCAGACATCAGAAGAAAAAAAATAACAAGATCAAGGGAAAGTTCTTACGCAAATTTTGTTCTTCGATTATTTATATAAAAAAAGAGGGAGAAGAAAAAATTAAATAAAAATAAATTTTATGAATTTTTAATACTAAACTAGCTGAAACGGACCCGCTCCGCTGCGGCTTCTTTAACTCTCTAATATCTTTTTAGGATTGGGACACTTCGGCCTGAATGCGAATATCGAATTCGTGCCACTGTAGCCTATGACGCTGAACGCGTTCGAATCCTGGCGAGAATATCGAACACAGCGGTGTTTATCTCCTCTTAATGTTGGCGACATTTGCGAGACACAATGCCATGCATGGTCATTTAAAAAAATTTCCCCAAAGAGGTATCGCACTGCGGGGCGCCGTGCCATAAAAAAGGCCCCTTATCATTGAGTTTAAACTTGAATCGGAAAGCACTCATTGATGCGTGAGTAGTTTCCCCTACTCGGTTCCTGGTGGTAATGTTTTTCCCTAGGGTAATGTTCCCTCAGATATTTCGACTCAAATATGGATATCAACTTCGTGCTGCAATTCCAAATCCCTTTAATTTGAGCCCCATATTGCCATGGCCAGTAAATATGAACCGTTTGGAGGGAGTTTTGGTCACGTTTTACTGAATATATTGGGTTGCCCAAAAAGTAATTGCGGATTTTTAAAAGAAAGGAAATGCATTTTAATAAAACTTAGAATGAACTTTAATCAAATATACTTTTTTACACTTTTTTTCTAAAGCAAGCTAAAAGTAACAGCTGATAACTGACTGAAGAAAGAATGCAATTACAGAGTCACAAGCTGTGAAAAAATTTGTCAACGCCGACTATATGAAAAATCCGCAATTACTTTTTGGGCAACCCAATAGATATCAAATTCGTTCTTTATTCCTACCGGAAATGAAGTTCAGTTTAGGGGTGCTTTGGGGCGTACCCCAAAAGAATTGGCTTCTAAATTGGATATCAAATTCGTTTTCTACTCTCAATTTCCTTGCATTTGAGTCCATATTGTCATAAAGGGTCAAATAACCCATTTGACGTATCTTTAGGAGAAAAAGCGCCACCTAGACTTGAACGCAAATTTTAATGTCATATTCGTAATCTACTCCCTAATACCTTTCATTTAAGTCCCACATAGACATGGTCGGCTAATATGCCCATGTGGGGGTATTTGGGGGTGGGCGACCTCCCATTACTTGGACCTAATGTTTTATGCCATATTTGTAATCTACTGGCGAAAAATTTTCAGTTGCGTCCCATATTGACATGAACTTCGTATTTATCTGTTTAGAGGAGTTTTGGAGTTGATGAGAGGGGAGAAGGGGAAAAAGGGAGAGGGGAGAAAGGGAGAATGGGAGAGGAGAGAAGGGGAGAAAGGGAGAGGAGAGAAGGGGAGAAAGGGAGAGGGGAGAATGGGAGAGGAGATAAGGGGAGAGGGAAGAAAGGGAGAGGGGAGAATGGGAGAGGGGAGAATGGGAGAGGAGAGAAGGGGAGAGAATGGAAGAGGGCAGAAAGGGAAAAGGGGAGAAGGGGAGGGGGAAAAGGGAAGAGGGAAGAGGGGGAGAGGCGAGAAGTGGAGGGGCGAGAAGGGGAGAGAGGGGAGAAGGGGAGAGAGGGGAGAAGGGTAGAGGGGTAGAGGGGGAGAAGAGTAGAGGGGGAGAAGGGTAGAGGGGGAGAAGGGTAGAGGGGGAGAAGGGTAGAGGGGGAGAAGGGTAGAGGGGGAGAAGGGTAGAGGGGGAGAAGGGTAGAGGGGGAGAAGGGTAGAGGGGGAGAAGGGTAGAGGGGGAGAAGGGTAGAGGGGGAGAAGGGTAGAGGGGGAGAAGGGTAGAGATGTAGAGGGGGAGAAGGGTAGAGATGTAGAGGGGGAGAAGGATAGAGGGGAGAAGGGAGAAGGGAAGAAGGAAGAGGGGAGAGGGAAGAAGGAAGAGGGGAGAGGGAAGAAGGAAGAGGGGAGAGGGAAGAAGGAAGAGGGGAGAGGGAAGAAGGCGAGAGGGGAGAAGGGGACGGGCCGCTGGGTACTTTGACCTAGATTTTAATGCCATTTTCGTTTTCTGGTCTCCAATACCTTTCATTTGATACCCTTATTGTGACCATCGGACTACTTTCGGATGTGGGTGCCGTTTTTGGGGCTAGGGGGAGGATCCGCCTCCACCCGATATCTAAAAATTTTATTGCCTATGTTTCCTTCCAGACAAACGTACATAATTTATAAAAATTTTAAGAAAATTGCCTATGTTTCCTTCCAGACAAACGTACATAATTTATAAAAATTTTAAGAAAATTGGTTCAGCCAAGTTCCATATAGTCATAATGGGTCTAATGGCGTTTTTGAGGGTTGGCGTGACCGCCAATACTTCGATTTAATTTAGTATGACAGATCCGAAATCTGCCCCTGAGTACCTTTCATTTGAGCCCCATATTGAAATGAACGTCCAATAGGTCTGTTTGGGGGAGTTTTGGGGTTGTGGCAGCCCGATGGGTAATTAGACTCAAATTTTAGTCATAATGGGTCCCATAGTCATAATAGGTCTAATGGCATTTTTAAGGGTTGGCGTGACCACCTATACTTCGATCTGATTTTGTATGCCAGATTTGAAATCTACTTCCGAATGCCTTTCATTTGAGCCCCATATTGAAATGAACGTCCACTATGTATGTTTGGGGGAGTTTTGGGGTTGGGGCGGCCCGATGGGTATTTAGACTCAAATTTTAATACCATATTTGTATTCTACTCTCCATTACCTTTCATTTGATACCCATATTATGCCGATCGGTCCACTTTTGATTTTGGGTTGTGTTTTTGGCATAAGGGGGAGGGTCCGTCCCCCTTCTGATACGGAAAAATTATATAGCCTATGTTTCGTTCCAGACCAACCTACAGAAAATCGGTTCAGTAAGTTTTCACTCTATACAGAACAAACAAACCGAATCCCATATATCCGTGATTGGCTAATGTGACCATTTTGGGCGTTTTTGTGGGGGTGGGGTGACCCGCTATACTTCGACATTAATTTGTACGCCAGAATTGTTATCTATCTATCTCTCGCATACTTTTTATTTGATACCCATATTGTCCTTATCGGTCCACTTTTGATTTTGGGTGGTGTTTTTGGGGTAACGGTGGAGGGTCCGCTCCCTTGCGTTATCAATAAATTATATCAATAAATTCCTAATTCCTGACCATATTCGTAATCTACTCCCGAATACCTTTCATTTGAGTCCCATAATGTCGTGATCGTCAATTATACCTATTTTAAAGGGATTTGGGGCTGCGGCGTCCCCCCAGGTACTTGGACCCAACTTTTATTATGAATTTCGTGCTCTACTCTTGAATAACTTTCAATTGAATCCCATATTGTCCCGATCGGTCCACTTTTATTTTTGGGTAGTACTTTTGGAAGTACCGATATCAAACAATTATATAGCCTATGTTTCCTTCCAGACCAACCTACACAATCTGTGAAATTTTTAAGGTAATCGGTTAGTCCGTTTTTGAGTCTATACGGAACAAACATACAAACACAAATTGAATTTTATATAGAAGATGTGCTACAAATTTCAATTGAAGATCTTTAAAAGAAAAAGAGTTCCTAAATATTCTCGATATTCCTCTGACTAAAATATTTTCCGTTTCCTTCCATTCCCTGGCCTTAAAAAACCAACTTCCTTACGACCTTAGGTTAGGTTAGGTTTAAGTGGCTGTCTTCTATCAGACTCACTTCTTGAACCATCCAGATCGCTTTAAAAAGCCCAATAGCTTGCGAATGTTCACATCCTCAAAATCAGACAGGTTCTCAAAGAAATGAGAACCTGTAGTGGAACTCCTTCTAACTGCTAGTGTGGGACACACATACAGAAGGTGTTCTATAGTCTCTTCTTCTTCAATGTCCCTACAGCTTCTGCAAAAGTCGTTGCTGGCAACCTTCAGTCTGTCAGCATGTTTTCCGATTAGAGAGTGACTTGTCATGACGGACACAATGACTGAGATGTCTGTTCTAGCCAATGACAGCAAAGCAGTAGATCCCTTCGAGTCTAGATTAGGGCACACAGTTTTGGAATGCTCACAGCCCCCTCTTTGTGACTATTTATCATTCGTTGTCCTTCGGACCTGGTCCTGAAAACTTAGGTTACATATCGCTAGAGGCATACCCACAGATTCCAATGTCCCTGGAATCTGTTGGGTAGTTTATAGTCTCGCAAGCTCATCCGCTTTACAATTCCCTGGCATATCTCTGTGGCTCGGCATCCACAACAGGTGAACTTTATACTGTTCAGCCATCTCGTTGAGAGATCTGCGACAGTCGAGGGCGGTTTTTGTGTTCAGAAATACGTTTTCCAGGGATTTAATGGCTGCCTGGCTGTCAGAGAAGATATTTATGCCAATCGTCGTTATGGAGGCCACCGTAGCGCAGAGGTTAGCAAGTCCGCCTATGACGCTGAACGCCTGGGTTCAAATCCTTTCGAAAATTTTTCAGCGGTGGTTTCCCCTCCTAATGCTGGCAACATTTGTGAGGTAGAGTGCAACGTAAAAACTTCTCTTCAATGAGGAGTCGCACTGCTACATGCCGTTCGGGCTCGCCTTTAAAGGGAGGCCCCTTATTATTGACCTTAAACTTGAATCGGACCTCAATCATTGATATGTGAGAAGTTTGCCCCTGTTCCTCAGTGGAATGTTCATAGGCAAAATATGCATTTTGCGTCGTTATGACCATATATCGTAGCCATTCCACCACCTCCTTAATTGCTAGGATCTCTGATTGATACACACTGCAGTGGTCGGGTAACCTCTTCGATATGACCAGTTCAGATCTTTAAAGTACACCCCAAAGCCCATCTTGTCGTTTAGTTTGGAACCATCCGTATAGAAGTCTATGTAAGTTCTGTTACCTGGGATATCGTAGTTCCAATCGATTCTATCAGGAATAGTGGTATAGTACTTTTTTTTATCAAAAAGTGGCTCAGGTAGGGTGTAATCCACACTGACTGGAACATCGGATATTGTATCAAGGATAACACAGTGTCCGTAGCTGCCACATGACCAATGAGAAAGCGCCCTTAATCTCACGACAGTCGGTTCAGTTTGGGAAGCCACAATGTCCAGAGGCATAAGATGTAGCATTAAACTCAGTGCATCAGACGGTGTCGTCCTCAGTGCGGCTGTGATGCACGAACATTTGGATCCGGTTAAGTATTGAGCAGTAGGTGGACTATTGAAGCGCCGTCCACCGTACCACAACACCATATAGCATTATAGGTCTGACAACTGCAGTATATACCTGATGCATGACACGCGGTCTAAACCCCCAACTTTTGCCAATGGCTCTCTTGCAGTTGTATAATGCAGATGGTGTCGTCCTCAGTGCGGCTGTAATGCACAAAGAAGCCATCCTTTGGATTCGGTTAAGTATTGAGCAGTAGGTGGATTTTTGAAGCGCCGTCCACCAGAGCACAACACCATATGGCATTATAGGTCTGACAACTGCAGTATATACCCAATGCCTGACACGCGGTCTAAACCCCCAACTTTTGCCAATGGCTCTCTTGCATGTGTATAGGGCAAGAGTGGCCTTTCTTGCGCTTGGCGCTTTCTGTAAATAGAACATTCTCTCCACCCAAGGAGACAGGTGCCACTTTAGGCAACTTGTATCTCCTGCTGGAAAGAACTACCTTTGTCTTGCACGGATTTATACCCAGACCACTTTTGGTAGCCCACTTTGCTGTTGCACGTAGAGCTTCTTGAAGTATATCTCTTAGAGTGCTGGGAAACTTTTCCCCTTACCGCAATTGCCACGTCATCAGCATACGCGACCATTTTTACACCTTTTTCTTCCAGAGACAATAATATATTGTTAATGGTTATATTCCAAAGAAGAGGAGACAGTACACCTTCTTCAGGTGTTCCTCTGCTGACCCATCTTTTCAGATCCACAGATCCCATGCCTACCGTAATGCATTTTTTAGTAAGTAAATTATTAATAAACTTTCTTACGCTGGAGTTGATGCCTAGAAACTCTCAACTCCTTCATGATTGGCGTCGGTTTTGCATTATTGAAAGCACCTTTAATGTCAAGAAATGCTACCATTGCATATTCCTTGACAGCGAGAGAACCCTCTATGTAGGCGACTAGGTCGTGAGGGGCTGTTTCAGTGGACTTGCCTTTACCATATGCATGCTGCTGCCGCGACAGGCGATCTCCAGGGATCTTTTCCCTAAGATATGTTCCTATCAACTTCTTAAGAGACTTCAGCATAAAGGATGATAGACAAATAGGAGGAAAATCTTTCGCTTCGTGTGGTAGGGTTTTCCTGCTTTCGGAATGAAAATGACCTTAGTGTCCCTCCATCCCACAAGTATATATAACATTGTGATACAAGCAGAGTGGAGGCCACCGTAGCGCAGAGGTTAGCTGGTTCGCCTATGACGATGAACGCCCCGGTTCGAATCCTGGCGAGACCATCAGAAAAAATGTTCAGCAGTGGTTTTCCCCTCCTAATGCTGGCTACATTTGTGAGGTACTATGCCATGCAAATTTTTTTCCAAAGAGGTGTCGCAATGCGGCACGCCGTTCGGACTCGGCTATAAAAAGGAGACCCCTTATCATTGAGCTTTAACTTGAATCGGACTGCACTCATTGATTTGTGAGAAGTTTGACTCTGTTCCTTAGTGGAATGTTCATGGGCAAAATTAGCATTTGATACAAGCAGAGTCTCTTTAATCCTGGAAACCAGTCTATCAGACACAGCTTGTAATTCACCCGGTGACACATCATCAGGGCCTGGTGACTTAAAGGAGTCGAAACTTCTTATCGCCCAAAAGGATTTTCGGCTCAGACACAATTTCCCTAATGGCCTCCGACGAATGCATATTGGTGACAACCTCTTCTGGCGCCACCTTGTCCGTTGGAGAATTTCCCGGAAAATGTGTCTCAATGAGTAGTTCTAGTATTTCCTCACTAGACATTGTCCATACATTCTCTGACTTTTGAATATACCCCACCGTAATAGGTCTCGAGAACAGAATCTTCCTTAACTTAGAGAGACCTCAGATGTATCCTCCACGTAGCTGCATGATTTGTTCTGAGCCTTTCTAAGCTCGCCCTTATATTTTCTTGGCTCAGCTTTATAGATGTGCCAAACGTGTGAGGCTCTTGCGGCTTTTGCTCTGTTGCAGAGTTTTCTGCAGTCCTTCCTTAGCTCTGGGGTGCACCATGGCGGTCGCTGTTTGCCCTTTGGCTTGGCACTAGGGCATGCTGCCTTAAGCAAGTCATTCAAGGCCTTCGTGATCCGCTCGACCACTATGTCTTTATCCACCGTAGTTTCCATTTCTCGTCTAGAAGGGATAGTGATGCAGAATTTGTGCCGAAGTTTATCCCAATCCTTACGTCCTTAAAACAAAATCAATTCGCTTTCAATTTGCCAGCCAAACCCTTGTCACATCACACGCGTCAAGCACACTTTTATCATTTGCTCGGCCTAACCCTTTGCACATTCTTCCTTTTTTTATTGATCGCAACAAAAGACAAATGAATAATTGATCATTAGTAATACGAACGCTTACCCTTTCGTTGGGCTACCCTTCGAAAGAGTTTTATTAACCTCTCTTTTAACTTTTCAACATCTGTCCTCTCTCTAGAGAAGTTCACGCGCCAAGGTGAAAAGAAAATTATGGCCAAACAAAAACTCGACTCTAGGCTACCCTTTCTCCATGCCACACAACGCCACGATGACAACAAACGGAAGTCCTTTTTCTTTGACGGCAGCATACAGCACAGATCAAAATACTCAATCATCGATCGAAGATCCCCTCGCGGCATCTTCAGTTCTAATAAAACGAAAGGATTTATATTTCCTTTGGAGTGTGGGCTAAACAAAAAAACTCTCTTCAAATTACAACATATGACATCAACATTTAGGGAAAAAAGGATAAATTCCACAAGGAGTAAAGCAAAGAATTTTATGACATTTTTAAGAAAAAAATCCATATGCATACAGATACAGATGCTGATAACATGTGTTAGAGTAGGGCGCAATTCTTTTTGCAATGTGAGCATATTTTTTGGTGACAAAAATCCTTTGTAATTTTTTACAAAAAATTTTAACTCTTTTTTGGGAAGACAATAAACAGCAGTTGTCATTGTGACGACTGATAGGAAGTGGGGCGGGATAAGGACATTGAAACAAACTGCAACGTAAACTCAAATTTCGATGAAATTTTTATTGGTGAAGGGTGATTTTTTGCTATTATCTTTTTGGCAACAATGGTTTAAACAGCTCACGCACGTTTCGAGTTTTGTTTTACTGTCAAACATCTTCGGTTTGGTCTATAATTTAACCATGAATCGTCTTACAAACAAACAACGCTTACAAATCATTGAATTTTATTATCTAAAAGGGAAGTTCATCGCGCGCTTCTTCAATTGACGAAGCCCATTTTTGGCTCAATGGGTACGTAAATAAGCAGAATTGTCGATTTTGGAGTGAACATCAGCCAGAAGCATTGCAAGAGCTACCAATGCATCCAGAAAAAATCACAGTTTGGTGCGGTTTATGGGCTGGTGGCATCATTGGACCGTACTTCTTCAATGATGATGCGCATGGTAATGTTACTGTGAATGGTGAGCGCTATCGTGGGATGATATCCATTTTTTTTGCCTAAAATGCAAGAGCTTGACTTGCATGACATTTGGTTTCAACAAGGCGGTGCCACATGCCACAGCACGCGTAACAATGGACTTATTAAGAGGCGAGCTCGTTGAACATTTTATTTCATGTTCGGAATCGGCCAATTGGCAGCCTAGATCGTGCGATTTAACGCCTTGAGACTATTTTTTGTGAGGCTATGTTAAAGCTCGTGTCCATAAAGACAAGACCGCTTCAATTGACGCATTGGAAGGCAACATTGAAGCCTTTATTCGTGAGATACTGGCCGAAACGTTAGAAAGAGTATACCAAAATTGGGCTAAGCGGATGGACCATTTGAGGCGCAGTCACGGTCAACATTTGCATGAAATAATCTCCAAAACATTTAATTATATGGACAGTACTATCGATTCAAATAAAAATGTCGTGCATTTTTCTGAATTTTATGCGTTTTTTTCGAAAAAACTTTCCTATAGCTCTTAAAAAATCACCCTTTAAAGCGATCTCTCGATTATCCTTGTTCAGTTCCAAGAAACTTTTATTATTGACTGCACGCAAAAAAATAATTCCTTTCCAAAAAAAAAAAAAAATCCTCAAGTAAACTACTTTTTTGAAAAACATTGAAATTTGTTTACGATAAAAGAACATGCTTTTGCGGTAAATTCTTGCAAGAATTTGTGACAAATATAAAATTGTTTTACACTGACAACATCTTTCATTGTTGATATATGAAATATTTTTCAGAGTTTTGACTAGTTTTTATACCCACCACCATAGGATGGGAGTGTACTAATCAAATCATTCCGTTTGTAACACCTCGAAATATTGATCTGGGACCCCATAGAGTATATATGATCTGGATCATCTCGACATTCTGATTCGATCTAGTCTTGTCCGTCCGTCCGTCTGTGGAAATCACAATGGCGGTCGAACGCCTAAATCTAGCCTCTCAACATTTTGCACAGATACTTGATATAGGTCGTTGGGGATTGAAAATGGGCCATATCAGTTTAGATATAGATATAGCTCCCATATAAATCGATCTCCCGATTTGACTTCTTGAGCCCTTACAAACGCAATTTTTGTCCGATTTGGCTGAAATTGAGCATGTGGTGTTCTGTTATGACTTCCAACAACTGTGCCAAGTACGGACGAAATCGGTTTACAACCTGATATAGTTGTCATATAAGCCGATCTGGGAGCTTGACTTCTTGAGCCTCTAGAGGCTGAAGTGTTGTACAACGGCTTCTCCCACGAACTTCAACTTACATGTCAAATATGGTCTGAATCGGTCTATAGCCTGATACAGCTCCCATATGACACTTCATGCAAAATTTCAGCTAAATCGGATAATAACTCCGCCCTCTAGAAGTTGAAGAAGTCAAGATACGAAATCGGTTTATGTGGGAGCTATGTCAGGTTATTAACCGATTTGGATCATAGTTGACACAGTTTTTGATGGTCGAACTAAAACACTTCATGTGATCTTTTCTCTTTCGAGATGAGCTTAGTGATCGACATTTTTATACAATGGGCAAATGAAAGTCACAAGAGATACACCACACCAAGCATGATTTGACGCGTTTCGACCGCTTGTTTTTTAATTGATAGTGAATATTGAAAGTGATGCCAAGTTAAATTTAATGCTGTAAAACAATTCAAACCCAAATTTTCACCAATTATAAGCTGATCTAATTTGGTAATTCAAACTCTTCCAGAATAAATTTGGATATATATCGACGTTATCATTCTAAATTATATTAAAAGCCTTCGGTCTTGCTCTAATAACCCATCTATGGGTCCATCAGTGGACCCATCTATAGTAAAAAATTAAAAATTTTCTATTTCCGAGTTTACCATCCGCCCATCACTTTTTGTTCACCACCAGTCTAAACGCTTAAATACTCGCCCTCTCTCTCTCTCTCTTAAGGAGGAGAGACACAAGAAAATAATTATTTGTCCGGTAAACGAAGAATCGTTTGCGGCAATCGAAACACTTTTGCCATTAAAGAGTTTTAGGTTTTAAAACAAAAGAAAGGCAATTTTACAGTAGGCGAAGTTACTAAAGGGTTAACATTGAACAAAGTTAGCTACATTGGCTAAAGTTTGATATGTTGAAGCGAAACGTTACATAGTTACGATAGAAGCAAAACTTCGTAATAAAAGTATTTTGTTTCTCGTAAAAATGTCTCAAACGTTTTATTTTTTTGCGTGTAGTTTGGCAGAAATTTGGTACGTAGAGTAAAATTATGCCCTTGAACTTAATTTATTTTGTGTAATTTTTTAGCAGAATACATGGTGGTGAGTTCCCAAGATTCGGCCCGGTCAAGGCCGGTCTAACTTTTAACTTCTCAAATCATAATAGCGGTTCTGACGCCACTACAAAGCGTCCCTTATAACTATTTTATTCCTTTCAATTTTTTTTCGATTTTTATACCCACCACCGTGGGATGGGGGATATATTTATTTAGTCATTCTGTTTACAACACATCGAAATATCAGTTTCGGAACCTACAAAGTATATATACTTCGGATCGTCTAAAACTCTAAGATGATTTAACGATATCCGTGTGTCTGTCCGTCCGTCTAATGTAATCGCTCTACAGCCTTCAAAAATTGAGATATTGAGCTGATATTTGGCACAGATACGTCTTTTTGTTGCACGCTAGTTAAGTTCTTGAACGGGACAAATCGGACCATATTTGGATATAGCTGCTATATTGACCGATCTGTCGATAAAGGGTCTAATGCCCATAAATGCTTTATTTTTTATCCGATTTTGCTGAAATTTGAAACAGTGAGTAGTATAAGGCTTTCCGATAACTGACCTAAATATGGTTCAGATCGGACTATATTTAGATATAGCTGCCATATAGATCGATCTCCTGATAAAGGGTCTGAACCCCATAAAAACTTTATTTTTTAACCGATTTCGCTGAAATTTTAAACAGTGAGTAGTTTAAGGCCTCCCAACGTAGGACCCAAAAATGGTTCAGATCGGACTATATTTAGATATAGCTACCATATTGACCGATCTCTCAATAAAGGGTCTGAAGACCATAAAAGCTATATTTATAATCCAATTTCGCTGAAATTTGTAACAGTGGGTTATTTTAAGTCTCTCGACATCTGACCTAAATATGGTTCAGATCGGATTTCATTCAGATATAGCTGCCATATAGACCGATCTCCAGATAAAGGGTCTACAGCTCATAACAGCTTTAATTTTTATCCGATTTCACTGAAATTTGGAACAGTGCGCAGTTTCAAGCCTCCCAACATCCGACCCAAATATGGTACAGATCGGACTATATTTAGATATAGCTGCCATATAGACCGATCTCACGATAAAGGGTCTGAAGACCATAAAAGCTATATTTATTCCCCATTTCGCTGAACTTGTAGCAGTGGGTCATTTTAAGCCTCTCGACATCTGACCTAAATATGGTTCAGATCGGACTTCATTTAGATATAGCTGCCATATAGACCGATCTCCCGATAAAGAGTCTGAAGGCCATAAAAGCTTTAATTTTTATCCGATTTCGCTGAAATTTGGAACAGGGAGTAGTTTTTGGCTTCCCAAAGAAGGTCCCAAAAATGGTTGAGATGGGACTATATTTAGATATAGCTGTCATATAGACCGATCTCCCGATAAAGGGTCTGAAGCCCACAAAAGGTTTATTTTTTCACTCGATTTCGCTGAAATTTGAAACAGTGGGTTATTTTAAGCCCCCGAAATCTGATCTAAATATGATTCTGATCGGACTATATTTAGATATAGCTGCCATATAGACCGATCTCCCGATAAAGGGTCTGAAGCCCATAAAAGCTTTACTTTTTGTCCGATTTCGCTGAAATTTGAAACAGTGAGTAATTTTAGACCTCCCGATATCTGAGACAAATATGGTTCAGTTTGGACTACTGAACCATGATTGGAATGATCAATGGTAGAATAACAGAATGGGTAAACAGATACCAAATATTAAATGAGTACCAGGCGGGTTTCAGAAAAGGCTATTCTACAGTCGATAATATCTTTAACCTAGCAGCAATAGTCAATCTTAAATTAAACGAAAACAAAAAGGTTTATGCGTACTTCGTAGACTTTAAAGCAGCTTTTGATAGAGTGCCAAGAAACCTCCTTATATACAAGCTTCATGATATAGGACTGTCGTCAAAAATCATCGGTTTTGTAGAGAAGATCTATGGAAACACAAAGTCCGCAGTATGGTCAGGCACCGAAATGTCGGAGTATTTTGATACTTGTACTGGCGTAAAACAAGGTTGCTTATTGTCGCCAGTTCTATTTGCTATATATCTAAATGATTTACATAGCCATCTTGAGGGCGGTCTTTTCGTAGAGGAAACAAACATTCGTCTTTTAATGTACGCGGATGACATAGTTATAATGGCTGATAGCCCAATGATTTTGCAGCGGATGATAGACAACCTAGAATCGTATTGCGACAGATGGGGGATGGAAGTGAACCACACCAAGTCCGAAATAATGGTTTTTAGAAGAGGAGGAAAGTTATCTGCAAATGAAAAATGGACATTTAAAGGAGAAAGCATAAGAATAGTAAACGAATATAAATACTTGGGAATTATATTAACACCCAAATTATCTTTTACTAAACACCTATTGAAAAAGGAAGAAGCTACGAAAATGGCAATAAATTCAACGTGGAGAAATTTTATTTCTAAACCCTCTGTAAATCTGACGGCGAAATGGAAGATGTTTTTGGCTGTTTGTCGTTCGATCCATAGTTACGGAGCACAGATATGGGGGAATTCCCATTTTAGTGAGGTTGAAAAATTGTATCGTTATTTTATAAAAAGAATTCTGAAACTACCAGAGTCTACTCCAAATTACGTCCTTGCCTTGGATACCGGATACGAGCCGGGGTATATATATACGTATTCTCTACATCTACAATACCTGGCAAAAGTACTATTTGATCTGGAGAGTCACAGACTACCACATATACTTGCCAAGAAACTTTCAGATAAAAACTTAAGCTGTTTTAAGGAGTTTTCTTGCCAACTAACAGAGCATAATATCCAGAGCAGTAATGTAAAATTGAATAAGAACTGTTGGATGGCTGCAGTTAAAAAACTTTTGACGGAAATAAAAAGCAAGGCTTATATTGAATTTATACAACATGCGGAGCGAAGTGAGAGACGAATTTTTAAATTCCTTGACTTTAGTGCTGGCCCACTTTACTGCAATGATAATTACGGTCAAGAGCAAATAACCTTGATAATGAAAGCTAGAGGAGATCTTCTTTGGCTGAATTCTAATAAAAACGGAACTGCAGATGAACAAAGATGCTCTCTGTGTAACCTTGGAGAAGCAGAAACATTGGAACATTTCATGGGTTGCTGCCCAATACTTAAAAGTATTCGCGAGCGATATTTCAATAAAATATTTTTGTCCCGAAATGAAATTATTAATATCCTAAATGGTGGGGAAGTTTTTAGCTGGCTAAGCCTGTACAAATTCTTGAAAGAAGCACTTAAATATAGAAAAGTTCTTATAGAAGAGTTCAACTACTAATTATTTAAAATAAATTCATTAGAAATAATAAAAAAAAAAACTCAATTTTCCGGCAGACGGTTTGAATAAAACCATGCTGTATAATTCTTTATTGCTAATAAGTTAACATTTGTAAATTTCTATACCTTTTATAACGTTACATGAAAATAAAGAACAATTGAATTGAATTGAATTGAAAAAAATATGGTTCAGTTTGGACTATATTTAGCTATAGCTGCCATATAGGCCGATCTCCTGATAAAGGGTCTGAAGCTTTATTTTTTAACCGATTTTGCTGAAATTTTAAATAGTGAGTAGTTTTAGGCCTCCCAACATTGGACCCCAATATGGTTCTGATCGGACTATATGAAGATATAGCTGTCACATAGACCGATCTGCCGATAAGGGGTCTGAAGCCCATAAAAGCTTTATTGATTACCCGATTTCGCTAAAACTTCAAACAGTGAGTAGCATCGGAAAACAAAAATCATATTTCGCTGTAGACAATCTGGGTGAAAGAATTTAACTAAAAACATGAATAGTTTTGCGTTGTATTTTTCAACCATAAGAAACCAAATCCAAGCCAGACCCTTGCTGTGTAATCCCAGAGATAAACATGTTAAAAAGCCACATTAGTTACAGGCCTTAGTTGGTCATTTAGTGATTGTGCAAATATTTCTTCACGCACTTTTTTACGGGGTAACTACAAATTCCGCAGGACCTATACAGATAACAGAGTAACTACACAAACGAGCCACAGGATAAACATGAACAAGGCATGTCATTTATCTCTGATCATGCGACAATCGGTGGGATCAAACCAGTTAATGGGCATGACATTTACGCTGCATCTACAGTTCTTTTGTCGCAATGTTCTGGTACGTGTCTCTCTCTCGCTCTCTCTCGCTCTCTCTCACTCTCTTTCGTTCTGTCTTTCTCTTGTTGAAAATTCCACTTAAAAACGACATAAAGGATAGTAAATAAATATTTGTTAGGCAGCAAATTTTTGCACTTAACCGACTACCTGATTGTTACACCAGTAGCAATGTCCAAAGGTCATTACAACAAAACATAAAGGACATATGTATTTATTGTATATGCTGGCCTTTGTCACCAGAACATCCTTTCCCTTAGTGTCCTTTTTAAATGTGCTAAAATAATGTTGTTTGACAAGTTAATCTGAATATTAATGGACGTTAAGCAAATTTTACCAAGACCACTTTGCAGGATAAAGAGAGACGCCTTGATTTATGCTTTGTGTCGCCAATTGGCGTCACACAATAACCGAGTATTTGCACAAGGATTATAAAGGAAAGGATCTTAGACTTAGCAATCTTGTAATCTAAGCAACAATTGAAGACTTTAAAAATGGGTTGTATGTAAGTTTTGGAGGCGGTATCGAGTATTTTGTTTGTCTTTATGCTAAACACCACAAAGCCGTGGTTGCATCTGTGGTAGGATGTGCAATGATTTGACATTAATTATGGAATATCCCTATTTCGCAGAATTGAATTTTTTGCTAAAGTCATCATGATGAGATTTTTCAAAATAGTTTACATTTTCTCATCGAAGCTCTAAATGAGAACATAGGAAGGGAGGTTTTCTAACTATTTTGCAAGATTTTGCTTTTTGGTGCCTTACATATATATTAAAGTATTACGAAAGTTCGTTTAAGGTCTCACATTTAGGCGTTTATATCAGGCGGCTGGAATTTAAAATAGAAGCGTTTTTAAATGTTTATTTTTTTTTTTTAGATCAAGGTGCTAAGTTTAAACAAGTTAAAGCGTGCTAATTTCGGCCGGGTCGAATCTTGGGTTATTGAGTCATATCTGGTTATCGGTATTTAGGGGCCTATATCATCATATTGACCGATGAGGCTAAAACTTGGCACTGATATTGTAAGTCATAAGATAGGGGTTTGGTCTAATTTTAGCCAAATCAGGTTAAAATGTTGGCTTCTAAGGGCTGAAGAAGTCAAATCCGGGGATCGGTT